>NC_047115.1:27703765-28003765 GCF_902500255.1 Thalassophryne amazonica | reverse complement strand
GCATGAACATCCCCAAATCATCAGACACAACAGGATTATTCCCAGTCTAATCAAATTCCATAATTTGCACGGTTTATTTTTCTGTAAGTAATTCGGTCGGCGAATGGTTGTAAAAGGGTGTGGTCGGCTCATCAAAGCTTACCATCGCAACAGTGTCTTCATGCCAAACTGGAAATTCTGTGAGCAGACCTACAGATTTCTCCATCTCATCAGCTACACTGAGTTAAATCCATCAATCAATCAAACTTTCTGTCGCTCTCAGCTGACAGCATCACTGCTGACACCTGTGCAGCAAACGCAGTCAGGGGACGGAGTAACACATCAAATGTGAAACGGTTTTAATATATTGCCACCATCCATGCAATATTTTATGGTATGAAATCTCACACGATTAACCAATCAGATTCATGGAAAAAAATGTAATTGGATTAGAATAAACTATGAACTGTGCATGTTGACACACTGAAGTTGCTGTGAGCTTTGTGCTTTGTTTGCATTGAGCTTTAGGACATTGGTGTGACTTTGTGATGCATTAGGGTGGTGGGAGGACACCTTTTTGGTCTTTAGGATGTCATCAGCTTTGTTTAATTTCTTATTATTATTATTCTTATTTTTGTATCATCATGCCCATCATCTGTTCCAATATAAGTTAACTTTACTTGAATAGGCAGCAAGCTTTTGCCAAAACATGAAATCTTTGGGGGAAAAATACAGAATTAAATAACACAATGAAATATGTCTGTATCTCATTTCTGTGTGGCACTGATGTGCTTTTAGGTTCCAAATGTTTAATAACCAGATGCCATTCTTCACGCCAAGCCTCCATAATTTTATTTTGTTATATTGCATTTTAAAATCAGGATTTTTGTTTTTGTTTTTTAGTGTCTTTCTTAAAAGTGTCACATATGAATCCAAAACATTTCACGTTGTCAGCAACTCACTGTTTCACTCTCAGCATATGGCTTTATTGTGTGTGTGTGTGTGTGTGTGTGTGTGTGTGTGTGTGTGTGTGTGTGTGTGTGTGTGTGTGTGTGTGTGTGTGTGTGTGTGTGTGTGTGTGTGTGTGTGTGTGTGTGTGTGTGTGTGTGTGTACTATACAAGTTTTATTTTGATGCACTGCTTCCCTCTGGTGGACAGGAAATTGAGTTGTATAAATCTGTCTTTGATAGACTGATTTATTGTCCAACAAGAACTGCACTGGAAGACGTGACTCTGCTGGACCAGCCATTATTAAATTCTTCATGTGACAGAGGAGAGTGGATAGATTTCTGAGTTTTACCACTGACCTGATCACTGTGGCATCGTAAGGAAGAACTGTCAAACAATGAGATGAAGGCAAAAATGATAAGGCAGATCTTTCTCCCCACCAAGGTTTACGGTAATCGACTTATTCTTGTCTCCCTTCTCTCTCTCTCTCTCTCTCTCTCTCTCTCTCTCTCTGTCAAAATTTATATCACTTTGACCATTAACATCTGAAGTCAGACAGGAGGGCTCGCGGTGACTTGTGATGGCAAAAAGTGTTCAAATCAAATGGAACTATTGATTCAAAGATCCAATCTTGTGAAATATTTGAAACATCTCATCACAGTGACATCTAGTGGTCAAATGCATGTTGCCTTTGCAAAGAATGAAGAAAAAGGGATGTGACGTTAATTTGTGCCTCAAGAACGGGCCTCTGTTCTCACATGAGACCTCATAACCATTAGCCATCATTTTATATTTCCTGAGCTGTTTTACTTATTTAGCTGAAATTTTATGAAGCTGTCACCAATGTAGTTTCCTTTAATTGACTCTCTGTTGAAGGTGGCAGAAGAGAACAGTGGACAAACTGCTGGACGTTATGGATAAAGCCAGTCACCCTCTGCACACCGTCATCAGGAACCAGAGGAGCCTCTTCAGCCACAGACTGCTCCTTCCCAAGTGCAGGACCAAGAGACTGAAAAACTCCTTTGTCCCTCAGGCCATCAGACTGTACAACTCCTCACTCAGGGGGAGGAGTAGTAGTAACAGGAAGAGAGGAGACAGGAAGGGGAGCAGCAGTTGTAGCTAGTAAGCCAGTAGTTCTAGTATTTATGTTTGTATTTACTTTTTGCAATTTGTTTTTTATTTGTACCTTTGATACTCTGTGTGCATCTTACCCTGTGTGCTGCTATACAGTGCTGTTTGAACCTCAATTTCCCTGAGGGAGTCTTCCCAAGGGATTAATAAAGTTCTATCTAATCTTATTTTGATCTAGTTTGATAATTTTTTTTAATGGGGTCCGCTTAGTAGTATCTTGCTTGGACTCCACAGCAAAATTTTGAACTTTGTGTAAACTTTTCATAAAAGACCAATTTTCATTCAGGGTGGTAAGTTTTGATGTTTTGTGTTGAAAAGTCATGTTTGAAAAAGAGAAAATAATTTCAATATGAAATGTGATTTAGTAGCGAAATGATCACCCCCCACCCCCCAAAAAATGGACTAAATAAAAACAGTGTTAACAGTGTTTAAAAACAATAACTTGCATTGTGTCTGTGTGGACTCCAATTGTACAGATTTGGAAGTTTCACTATACGTGAGATTATGAGGGTTATAACAGTGCCTTGGATTTGGTGTGTAATTCTGTAAAAACCTTGTAAATCTGGATTTTTGGATGAGTGTTTGTGTGTTATTTTTATTTAAATTTGATATATCTTGTTTTATATTACTTTATTTTTTCATGACAAAGGATTTCTTAATGATTTGTAGGGAGTACCTGTGCATGTCGTGATGTTGTGCTTTGATATTAAGCATTTGGCAATAAAAGTACATGTGTAAATGTATAAAACACAAAGTAAAAACATTTATTATTGTTATGGTCTTCAGATAAAACATAAATCAATGTCAGAAGGGACAAAAATAACACTATTAATCCTAATAAGAAATCAACTTTTATAGTGACTACCAACAACAACAACAAAAATAATAAATAATAATAATAATAAATAAAAAATAATAAATTAAAAAATAATATTTGACTGTTCCAGGACCAAGAGGGTTTCTGTCATTACTCAGAATCTCTCCTGTTTTGGAGAAAATTCTCTCCTTCCATTATTAATTCTGTTTTTATCAAAAGAGTATACCCTCTCAAGAACACTGTTCCAAAATCGAAGTCTGTAAGAGGTTCAGACAAGATTGACCAGAGTATTATAGATCAGGTAGGCTCCGAGTCAAAAGCAAAAACTTGTCAGTGAAACACACTAGAGGAGAAAACATGGTTTGGTACAAGACACACTTGAGACTTTCCAAGCATCTAAGGTTTTGAGGGGTGTTTAAATGTGTTTGGAGCCGGCCATGTGCAAGGAATCAATAAATAATGCAACCTTTAGTTATTTTGATCAGAACTTTGTGATCCTAGTTCATTCACTTGCACAAGTGTCCATTGACCAGATTGGGGCAAATCAACTGGAACATTTTGGAACATTTGGTGACATAATGATGCCCCGTTTACAACAGGTACCAACTGCTTCTTTTTGGTAATGACTCTGGAACAATACTGCGAAACAGGTATTGCAAAGGTTTTGAAACATTTCAAAAGACTGTTTCAGTTTTGCCAGAACTAACAATGCATCTGTTGCCACAGTAAATATTAAATAGGTGATTATTACCATTCTATTCTATTCTAAAGCTACACCCCTGTCCTATTTTGTACATTTTCCTATATTGATTAATTTGCTTGTGCTTCCATTCATGTGAGATTATCCCATTTTACTCTCCTCTTTTCCTTTCAGGCTCCAGACAGGAGGAACCAGAGGGAACCGCTGGACCTTCTAATACCACTTGGTGCTTTAACCAGCAGAGGGCAGCCTCTGCTCTCTGGTTTCTGCGCCTTGTGAACCTGCTGGAGGTGAGTGTATGTGCTGTGCTGTCTGAGCTGTCAACACTCATTAGTGCTGTCTCATTAAAGTAATGTCAGTAGCACTCCATTAGCAGTAAAATGAACAGCTGCTCTGCCTGGAGGCCAAGTCAACAAGTGAACTGTGCTGGCCTGTAGGTTAACTCCCTGTAAGAGGAAACAGAGAAACAACTGTCATTTTTTGTTGATTTTCATAAATGGTTTACAAAGCTGTTTTCGGCCTCTGTGAGTTGGCATTATGCCAACTGATTTATCAGTAATTCTAAGTAAAATTTCAAAGGATAGATTTTTTTCTTTTCATGTACAGAAAAATGAAGCTTCCATCTGCACAGTTTGTTCTTTTATGCAGAGTAAAATATTAAGTCCACAATAAGATTGTGATGCTGTTCCAGTACTAAAGACTTAGGATGATTTCACACCTGAAAGTCCAGAACAAGATTTGTACTAAGGTTCATATTTTTATCCATTTGGTCCGGTAAGTTTGACTTCCTTTTGCAATTTTACAGTTGCACGAAAGAACTTTCCACGACATGCTTACGTTCTGTCACCATCACCTATGTGGGCTGCATCAACTCATACTTGACACTTACAGGTTTATAGACATGCAAGTGTCTGACGTAGGCTTGTTTTAAATTTAACTTCTGTTTTGATGGAGAAAAATTAATTAACAGATTCCTTTCTTTGGAGCTACAGTATTATTATTATGGTATTTTTACCAGCATGGTCCTACATTTTCAAATTTGTTTTTCTATTGTTTAGCAGGTAATGATAACCTGCCTCAACTTCCTGTAACTGGTTGAAAAGTCCAAACCACCCAAAAGGTGTTTTCACACTGCATTCAAACTGTACAAGTTTAATCCCGATTGAGACTACCTCTTTAGGTCGGCCCAAAAGTTTGGTGCTTTGGTCAGGACCACAGTCCAAGGCAGCTTTCACACCTGCTGTTTTGGGTTGCAACAAACTAAAGTGTAACATTTTTTAACATAGGCTTTATTTTTAGATTTTTTGGGGGGGGGCAGTGGCAGAACCAGAAAATTTTTGTTGGGGGGGCTGAGGGGAAGCTGGGGTAAAAGTTGGAGGGGCTCCACAAAATGTCAAAATGAACAGTATATAGTAAATTGCTTTATAAATACCAAGGTATATGTTTTAGTCACCCGTGCTCCTCTAAAATGTGGTATCAGTGCACACACACATCACTTAGAATGATTGCAAGTTCAGTAAACTTTGCACATAGGTATAAATAAAGATAAGTGAAGTTTTAAGAGTGGCCGTAATAAATATTTAGGAAACCTAAATTTTTGGAGTATGGAGTTAAATTTGTCTCATTAATACTTGCAAATGCACAGAGGGTGATTTACAAATATCCTTTGATTTGTACACGTGCTTTGTGATCCACAAACACAAATTTCTGATTTGTAACTTATGTGTGGGTTTTTACAAATAAATGTTAATTTGCAAAACTGAAAATTCTGTTTGTGAAGGGTGATTCAGCATTGGTGGATCACCGAACACACACATTCATCACTTTGCTCAGTTACGCAATATTGAGACATTCTCAGCGCAAAACTGCAGTTGAGATCCACAAATATGTCAGTCGCTATTCACATTATTGGCAGAATTATTGGGGGAGCTGAGGGGGGCTTGGCTCATTACTGGGTGGGCTTAAGCCCCCCCCCCCCCACGGGCGCCGCCACTGTTGGGGGGGGTTTGTTTTTTCACTCAGGACTAAAAAAAAATTGATATTGATTTAAAACACAAACACCATCACAAGCAAAGAGGCTACATAATTTTCTGGTACAAGGCAAGCTAAACACACTCAGGCTAAACACCTTCTTGTCACTACTGAACAGGCAAAAATGTTAAAGTGTTTGGTAGTATGGCGAGGATACCTGCAAACATAAATTTGCATATTTACCTCAGTAAATACAAGTAAACTTTTTAAGATGACAATTATACAGTTAGCCGTTTACTTTACCCTCCAGTCCATTCAGCATCGTTGGTCTCCACTGAGGCATTTACAAGTTGTTTGTTGATAAGTGTTTTTACTTTGTCCCGTACATATTATGTAACTGGTTAGCCTGCAGTGGTGATTGTGCACTAAATTATTATTGCACCATTTAAAATCATTTTTGACACAAGTAAAAATAGAGCCTATGTTGAAAAATATCAGAGATCCCCTTAAAGTGTTTAATCTAGACTAAAATAAATAAATAAATAAATAAATAAATAAATAGTTAAATTCACATTGTTTCTGTCATTTATCATAACCAGATGGTTTCATTTAGTTTAAATGAATATGATAGTGTCTGACTGAGATGTCTTTTTTTCTTCTTGACCTTACTTGCAGCTCTTCCTTTTTTGATTTATACAATGTTTTATTGCTATTTTTTGGCGGGGTGTGCTGGTTTTCATCTTTTTACCTCTGCCAAGGAGGTTATGTTTTCGGTCGCGTTTGTTTGTTTGTCTGTTTGTCAGCAGGATAACTCAAAAAGTTTTGAATGGATTTTGATTTAATTTTGTGGAGTGGTTGGAAATGACAAGAGGAACAAGTGATTAAATTTTAGCGGTGATCCGGATCACGATCCGGATCCAGGAATTTTTTAAAGGATTCTTCACCATTGCGGGATAGGGGGAATTTTGACATTCTAGTTTCTAACTCCACAAAACAAGGCAGAAAGGCTTGAAAAAAATTAGGGTGTAACATAGTCAAATGTTCTATCAAACAACAAAGTTTGGTGATGATCGGATCCGGATTCCGGATCTGGTGATCCAGAATATACAAAAATATAGGGAAAATAGAAAATGTGTCAGTGTGAGGTGACAAATGAAGCTAGAAATGCACAACTAACACCAAATTGTAGCTGAATCTGTACTGATACAGTAAGTTGTCATCAGATTTGATGTAGCTTCAAATGTTATGGAGCTAGATTCAGAAGAAAACCGCCATTACTGAAAAATCATTTTTATACAATAACTTTTGAACTAATAAAGACATAAAAGTGATTCCAAGTTCTAGTTTATGTTTTCATGGTCAAGGATGTCAAATATAAAGGAAAGAAAAGTGTATGTATCATAGTTTTGGTTGTAACACTGAATTGTTGAATAGATCACTGTGCCACGGAGGGAATCTCTTTAGGGTCAGTGACCCTATGGCCTTGTTTAGAGAAGTGTTTCATAAATGTTAAAAAATTCATATATTTGAGGTTTAGTTGAATAATAAATTGAATTTTGTCTCTTATTTGTTATTGTCTATAAGCACATGCAATATCAATATCAGTGCTCAGATGACAGTAGCTTCTGGGAAAGGTGCAAGTTGCAATAAACTGTGATGCCAAGCGCTAAAGATACATGCTATCCAGTCACAGCAGATGAAACTTTTTTTACTACTGAGCAAACATCATTGTTAGACTTTTTTAGGTTCAATGATTTCACGGCGTGTAGATGTTATGGCGTTAGTGACCCCATGGCCTTGGTGGAGGTTTGCACTCTCTGAGTGCTTCTAGTTTTTATTGTAAATCAATTTTAAATTTTACATGCAAAAGCACTTTTTAAAAACATTATGATTAGGTTATTACTGATACTATTGGGGACAGTAGAATTTTGCTGATGCAACTCTACCAAACACATTTTCTGCACTTTTACTGTCACTTTTGACGGTGCCTGCTCCCAGACCACCAATAACCAGCAAAAATCTATTTAAGCATAAAAATTCCAAAAGAAAAAATAATATAGCACCTTCAACTGCACCACAGACTAAAACAGTTAAATGTGGTCTATTAAACATTAGGTCTCTCTCTTCTAAGTCCCTGTTGGTAAATGATATAATAATTGATCAACATATTGATTTATTCTGTCTAACAGAAACCTGGTTACAGCAGGATGAATATGTTAGTTTAAATGAGTCAACACCCCCGAGTCACACTAACTGTCAGAATGCTCGTAGCACGGGCCGAGGCGGAGGATTAGCAGCAATCTTCCGTTCCAGCTTATTAATTAATCAAAAACCCAGACAGAGCTTTAATTCATTTGAAAGCTTGTCTCTTAGTCTTGTCCATCCAAATTGGAAGTCCCAAAAACCAGTTTTATTTGTTATTATCTATCGTCCACCTGGTCGTTACTGTGAGTTTCTCTGTGAATTTTCAGACCTTTTGTCTGACTTAGTGCTTAGCTCAGATAAGATAATTATAGTGGGCGATTTTAACATCCACACAGATGCTGAGAATGACAGCCTCAAAACTGCATTTAATCTATTATTAGACTCAATTGGCTTTGCTCAAAAAGTAAATGAGTCCACCCACCACTTTAATCATATCTTAGATCTTGTTCTGACTTATGGTATGGAAATAGAAGACTTAACAGTATTCCCTGAAAACTCCCTTCTGTCTGATCATTTCTTAATAAGATTTACATTTACTCTGATGGACTACCCAGCAGTGGGGAATAAGTTTCATTACACTAGAAGTCTTTCAGAAAGCGCTGTAACTAGGTTTAAGGATATGATTCCTTCTTTATGTTCTCTAATGCCATATACCAACACAGTGCAGAGTAGCTACCTAAACTCTGTAAGGGAGATAGAGTATCTCGTCAATAGTTTTACATCCTCATTGAAGACAACTTTGGATGCTGTAGCTCCTCTGAAAAAGAGAGCTTTAAATCAGAAGTGTCTGACTCCGTGGTATAACTCACAAACTTGTAGCTTAAAGCAGATAACCCGTAAGTTGGAGAGGAAATGGCGTCTCACTAATTTAGAAGATCTTCACTTAGCCTGGAAAAAGAGTCTGTTGCTCTATAAAAAAGCCCTCCGTAAAGCTAGGACATCTTTCTACTTATCACTAATTGAAGAAAATAAGAACAACCCCAGGTTTCTTTTCAGCACTGTAGCCAGGCTGACAAAGAGTCAGAGCTCTATTGAGCTGAATATTCCATTAACTTTAACTAGTAATGACTTCATGACTTTCTTTGCTAACAAAATTTTAACTATTAGAGAAAAAATTACTCATAACCATCCCAAAGACGTATCGTTATCTTTGGCTGCTTTCAGTGATGCCGGTATTTGGTTAGACTCTTTCTCTCCGATTGTTCTGTCTGAGTTATTTTCATTAGTTACTTCATCCAAACCATCAACATGTTTATTAGACCCCATTCCTACCAGGCTGCTCAAGGAAGCCCTACCATTATTTAATGCTTCGATCTTAAATATGATCAATCTATCTTTGTTAGTTGGCTATGTACCACAGGCTTTTAAGGTGGCAGTAATTAAACCATTACTTAAAAAGCCATCACTTGACCCAGCTATCTTAGCTAATTATAGGCCAATCTCCAACCTTCCTTTTCTCTCAAAAATTCTTGAAAGGGTAGTTGTAAAACAGCTAACTGATCATCTGCAGAGGAATGGTCTATTTGAAGAGTTTCAGTCAGGTTTTAGAATTCATCATAGTACAGAAACTGCATTAGTGAAGGTTACAAATGATCTTCTTATGGCCTCGGATGGTGGACTCATCTCTGTGCTTGTTCTGTTAGACCTCAGTGCTGCTTTTGATACTGTTGACCATAAAATTTTATTACAGAGATTAGAGCATGCCATAGGTATTAAAGGCACTGCGCTGCGGTGGTTTGAATCATTATGGAGTTCCACAAGGTTCTGTGCTAGGACCAATTTTATTCACTTTATACATGCTTCCCTTAGGCAGTATTATTAGACGGTATTGCTTAAATTTTCATTGTTACGCAGATGATACCCAGCTTTATCTATCCATGAAGCCAGAGGACACACACCAATTAGCTAAACTGCAGGATTGTCTTACAGACATAAAGACATGGATGACCTCTAATTTCCTGCTTTTAAACTCAGATAAATCTGAAGTTATTGTACTTGGCCCCACAAATCTTAGAAACATGGTGTCTAACCAGATCCTTACTCTGGATGGCATTACCCTGACCTCTAGTAATACTGTGAGAAATCTTGGAGTCATTTTTGATCAGGATATGTCATTCAAAGCGCATATTAAACAAATATGTAGGACTGCTTTTTTGCATTTACGCAATATCTCTAAAATCAGAAAGGTCTTGTCTCAGAGTGATGCTGAAAAACTAATTCATGCATTTATTTCCTCTAGGCTGGACTATTGTAATTCATTATTATCAGGTTGTCCTAAAAGTTCCCTAAAAAGCCTTCAGTTAATTCAAAATGCTGCAGCTAGAGTACTGACGGGGACTAGAAGGAGAGAGCATATCTCACCCATATTGGCCTCTCTTCATTGGCTTCCTGTTAATTCTAGAATAGAATTTAAAATTCTTCTTCTTACTTATAAGGTTTTGAATAATCAGGTCCCATCTTATCTTAGGGACCTCGTAGTACCATATCATCCCAATAGAGCGCTTCGCTCTCAGACTGCAGGCTTACTTGTAGTTCCTAGGGTTTGTAAGAGTAGAATGGGAGGCAGAGCCTTCAGCTTTCAGGCTCCTCTCCTGTGGAACCAGCTCCCAATTCAGATCAGGGAGACAGACACCCTCTCTACTTTTAAGATTAGGCTTAAAACTTTCCTTTTTGCTAAAGCTTATAGTTAGGGCTGGATCAGGTGACCCTAAACCATCCTTTAGTTATGCTGCTATAGACGTAGACTGCTGGGGGGTTCCCATGATGCACTGTTTCTTTCTCTTTTTGCTCTGTATGCACCACTCTGCATTTAATCATTAGTGATCGATCTCTGCTCCCCTCCACAGCATGTCTTTTTCCTGGTTCTCTCCCTCAGCCCCAACCAGTCCCAGCAGAAGACTGCCCCTCCCTGAGCCTGGTTCTGCTGGAGGTTTCTTCCTGTTAAAAGGGAGTTTTTCCTTCCCACTGTAGCCAAGTGCTTGCTCACAGGGGGTCGTTTTGACCGTTGGGGTTTTACATAATTATTGTATGGCCTTGCCTTACAATATAAAGCGCCTTGGGGCAACTGTTTGTTGTGATTTGGCGCTATATAAAAAAATTGATTGATTGATTGACTTTTGCACAAATCATTGTTCAGCATTTCAAAAATACATTGTAAGTCCCTTCGGCTGCTCCCTTGTTTGCATTCAGGGTCGCCACATGCAAACCCAAGATGGATTTGCATGTTGATTTGGCACAAGTTTTACACTGGATGCCCTTCCTGATGCAACTCCACATTACATGGAGAAATGTGGCAGGGGTGGGATTTGAAACCAGAATGTTCTGCACTGAAACCAAGCGCATTAACCACTTAGCCACCACCCCTGCATTTCAAAAATACATTACAAGCTAAAATTTACTAATTCTGATGTGGCACACATAAAAAAGGACAAGGATCTTGAGTCTTGATTTCCTTTTTAGCATAAGAGTAGGCTTGTTAATTGTGCCCATGTAAAATGTAGTACAGTACAGTATTACTGAAGGTTTTATTAATTTATTTTAGAATGGCAAAAGCAGATGGTCACCCCACTGAGTCTGATCTGCTTGAGCTTTCTTCTTTAAAAACAAACAAAAAACACCCAAGGAAGCTTTTCCTTATCATTGTCACCAATGTGGCTGCTCATGGGCTGGGTACAGTTTAAACCTTGCTCATGTGTAGCACCTTCAAATGACTCATGTTGTGATTTGGAGCTGTATAGATAAATTGAAACTGATTTGAATTCACTTTTTTTTTCTCTCGCAACATGTGCCCCTTCTTGTTTATGCTTTCTTGGTTGGCCAGTCACACTCTTCTGCCAGCTTCTTTCCATCATCTCCTTGTGATCCAACACAGACAGACAGACAGACAGACTAGGATTTGGATGGTATTTAGGGTCAAACCCGTGATATCCCCCTTTTGCTTTCCTTTATTAATGGTCTATTTAGCATAGTGCCGATGGCAGTAAAGAGAGAGCTGGGCATTCATACCTTCTGACTAGATATATTAGCAGGTAATGTCCTTAAAGAGGATTAGCGGAAGGAAAGGAGAAAGAGAGACAGAGTGGCTGAAAGCGCCGCGGGGATGGCATGGCAGTAAATAAGCAGGTGATAGCAGGGATGACAAGAGAGCTTATGGTGCCTCTGGCTATGGACAGAGGATTAACAGCCATTGTGAATTCTCTGGTATCCTGACCTGAATCATGTGAGATCTGTTTTTGTGCGTTTGTTTATCAAGAAAAAGGGGGGAAAAAAGAAAAAGCAAGACCTTTAGACAACCTGCCAGCCACATATGAAGAAGTGATTCACAATAACTCCTATTTTTTCTTTCTCCTTCTTCTTCTTCTTGAATTATCAAGGTCAGTAGATGGTTTATGAAACATGGGTCTCTTCATGGTTAAATTTTTATTCTGATCTCATCCAGTCAGTCAAGAATGTGCTACGGTTAAAGGTCAAGAGTCAGAACAAAGCAAACAGATAATGTGTTCAGCACTTAACCTGTCATTTACTCATCTACATTCCTGAATAGGTATGACCACCTTTTCGTTGACCTTTGAGGATGTCATCATGTTAGGGCCAAGGCCAAAAATCAGTTCTTGAGCAACAAATCTGATGTGTTTGTGAAAAGAGAATGACACTGAACTGGGAAAGAAATGTCAACAGTAAGTGAACCCACTTACAATTAAGGCTGTTAAGAAAATCAATATAACTACATTTTTCTCCATTATTTTTTCAGCAGTACTGTATGGATTTTCCTGCCCATAATGATACATTAAACTGATTTAAAATTTCCTTAAATTCCCTCTAATCCCTGTGATTAGTATGACCTCCACTCCAGTAGGTGTTGCTATGGGTCTAGGCTAGTAGGCTTGTTGGCTTCCGGCACCAGTCACCTTTGGTATTATTTCAGAGGTGGCATCCATGGTGGAATATATAAACTTCAAAGCTTACCAAAGGATGCACATTCATTTTAAAACCAAAACAAGAAGTAAAGATTTAGATAAAGCAAATGGCATTTGCAAGCTTTGGTAGAGTGCTAAAACCCAAAATCAGGCACACGGTAAATATGATAGAGCACACGGTAAACATTATGTAGCTTTGTTTTCATATGATAAAATGCCATCTGCTGTAGTTCATGAACCAATTTGTGCACCATGCATCATGCTATCAGGATAACATGATGTAAATATTAGACTACCCAGGTGAACACAAGAAGTTGTATTCTCAGCACTATTTTAAAATTTGCAGTAAATTATGTTGCTTATTGGCACTGCATCACAATGCAGTTATATTGCAACAGATGTATCGTGATACGCATCTTGATGCTTATTGTATCGTGATATATCTTTCGTGAAGCTTATTGTTTCGTGATAGAAATCATGATGCTTATTGTATTATGATTTGTGTCATGATCCATATTGTATTGTGATATATCTATCGTGAAGCTTATTGTATCGTGATAGAAATCATGATGCATATTATATGGTAATATGTGTCATGATCCATATTGTATTGTGATATATCTATCGTGAAGCTTATTGTATCGTGATATATCTATCGTGAAGCTTATTGTATCGTGATAGAAATCATGATGCATATTATATGGTAATATGTGTCATGATCCATATTGTATTGTGATATATCTATTGTGAAGCTTATTGTATCGTGATAGAAATCATGATGCTTATTGTATTATGATTTGTGTCATGATCCATATTGTATTGTGATATATCTATCGTGAAGCTTATTGTATCGTGATATATCTATCGTGAAGCTTATTGTATCGTGATAGAAATCATGATGCATATTGCATTGTGATATGTGTCATGATGCATATTGTATCGTGATATATCTATCTTGAAGCTTATTGTATCGTGATAGAAATCATGATGCTTATTGTATTGTGATATATATATCGTGAAGCTTATTGTATTGTGATATGTGTCATGATGCATATTGTATCGTGATATATCTATTGTGAAGCTTATTGTATTGTGATATGTGTCATGATGCATATTGTATCGTGATATATCTATTGTGAAGCTTATTGTATTGTGATATGTGTCATGATGCATATTGTATCATGACATTTCTACCGTGAAGCTTATTGTATTGTGATGTGTCATGATGCTCATTGTATTATGATATATATATCGTGAAGCTTATTGTATCGTGATAGAAATCATGATGCATATTGTATCATGACATTTCTACCGTGAAGCTTATTATATTGTGATGTGTCATGATGCTCATTATATTGTTATATATCTACCGTGAAGCTTATTGTATTGTGATAGAAATCATGATGCATATTGTATTGTGATATGTGTCATGATTCATATTGTATCGTGATATATGTATCGTGAAGCTTATTGTATTGTGATAGAAATCATGATGCATACTGTATTGTGTTTTGTATTGTGAGGTTCTTGCCAATATCCAGCATTATTCACAATGTTTGAGATGTATTCAGTGCACAAATCACCCCCCAACACCAGATTTTGAATCATATGATGCAGAATCCATGAAATGGGATGAGTAAAGAAAGCGAAGTGGAGACACAGAAAAGGTGAGCGAGCGAACAAGGCAGTCAATGAGTGAGTGAACCAATGAAACTATAATCAGCCAGTCTACTGCAGAATGATATATTGTTTTACAAGGTGAATCAACCTTTCATTGTCCCTGCCTCCACCCTCCTAGCTTCCTTATGAATAACGTCCTGAGGCCTTGGCTTGGCCCAGCTAAGCTCTTTTGAGGAGATTTGATCATGCAAAGATGACATTGAGCGAGAATGGGTCACTGCAGAATCTGCTTTAGCCACAGTCTGCTGGAAAGGAGTCAAGTGGAGGGCAAGCACCTGGGCTAGCTGACCTTTAGCTGGAGAGAGGAAACAGAGCGGGAACAGGCTGCAGAGATCCACTTTACCAAGAGTCTGTGTGCAAATCTCAGGTTTCGGGGATGAGTAAGTGATGCGTTTCGCACAGCATTTTTCACTCACACCTCTTTTACTTATTTAAAAGTGAGTTTTGTATTTAGGATGGCCGACGTGTCGTCTTTTTCGGATCTGGAATCTTGTTAAAAGTGCACATGGAAAGTGCCAAGACATTCCTGCGAGCATCTCTGTGCTCAAGCAGCGCTGGCGGCATGAAAGGAGCTTTGTGTGCCGTGTCATGCTCCATGGCCAATTGACTTCTTTTCCCATTAATCAGACGCACTGTTTACCTAATCTTTCATAGCATTTCAAAATCATTAAAACCAAGAGGATTATCCTAGTATTTCTGACGGTGTTGCTTTACCACAGATGCAGGTGCCGGTGATAACATTTCACACACACACCCCCCCCCCCCCCCCCCCCCCCCATCTCGCTCAGTTTCCCCTTGTTTCTTTCTTCGTCTTTTCCAGTTTTCCCTTCCTCTCTCTTCAGCCTGCTGCTCCATACCTCTTCCTGTTTCTCAGCTTTCTTTTGTATCCAAGGATTACTTTCTGCATGATCTAAATTCTTAACAGTGCAGCCTCTCCCTTCTTACCGATGGACAGCTCGACCCTCCACTCTGAATAAATAAAGTATTATTGTCCGATTAAAGCAGATTAAGCAGATGGAGCAGGGAGTTGATCTGAAATTGGGTTGAAAGCTGCACTTATGTGAATTCTTGACTGCTTCCATAGTGTACACTTTGTGCCGCTGAGCAGGAAGCTGGTCTGGGTTAAAGGAGCTGCGTTTCGGAGAGTGTATCTTACTGTAGAGCTAAAAGAGGAAATTGTGAATTGGATTGCACTTAAAACCCCTCTTTGTAAAAGGAGACGAGCCGCGAAGTTCAGTCACATCCCAGAACGGTTGGATAGGGTCTGTAGGTAGGCGTATAGGTTGTTGCACTACAGCACATGTCTCCTGAGGCCGCTTCAGTGGTCCTGCAACATCTTCAACTCAAACTCAAAGAAATATTGCCCATGCAACACATTTAAATGTTGACATGTAGAAATCCAGTTTTGTACAAAATCCAAGCATATAACAAATGAAAAATCAGTATAAAGGAAGAACTGTGTCAATATTTGGCAGCTCTACAGCATCTTTGAGCCTGAGTCAGGAAAAGTAGGAAGTGGTTCTCCATTTTTTTTTTTTTTTTTGCATTCTGAGATGCCAACAATTCTCAACAGTGCTTAAACTTTTGACTCACTGATTGCAATGTTGAAAAATGTTGGTTTCTCAAAATGCTAAACATGGAGAACCATACCTTACTTTTTCTGTCAGGCTTAAAACTTCTCAATCGCCCTCTTGTGTGTGTGTGTGTGTGTATATATATATATATATATATATATATATATATATATATATATATATATATATATATATATATATATATATATATATATATATATATATATATATATATATATATATATATAAAACCCTGTACTGCTGCACACTTTAAGATGTGTTTGCAGGGTTTTTTATGTTCACCAAGGACGTAATAAAATCATCTGCATTTATTTATTCGTCTGTCTGTCTGTTCGCAGGATTACATCAAAATTACTGCATGGATTCTCACCAAATCTGCACCACAGATAGATATTAGGCCATGGAAGACTCCACTGAATTTTGGAGGTGATCCAGATCCAGATTTCAATTTGTACGCTTCACTTTGTCAGATGTTGAGGATTACATCAAAACTACTTAATGGATTTTCACCAAATTTTAGGCCTTGGATAACTCCATTAAATTTTGGAGGTGATCTGGACCCAGATTCAGATTCTAGATTAGGATATCAGTTTGTAGACCTTTAAGGATTATGTCAAAACTACTTCACAGATACAACATCATGATATAAAAGCAGGATCAGGAAGATAATATTTTCTTTCACCTTGTGAATTAAATAATCAGATTGCAACATCTTGATTAGTCAGACCATTCTGGATCAGTATGCAATTATTGCAGTGTTGAGGAATCTAGATCTATGTAAAGTCCGGGTCACGAAGTGAATCATATATCTGTTATTTTGAGTGTTCGTCAATCGTTGGCGGACGTCAGAAATTTTGGATTGCTCTTGTTTTTGGAATGTGTTGCTTCCCTTAAATGCAGGAATGGGTGTATTTTAACAAATGAAATGAAGTTGACCACACTAAACATGATATATTTGGTTCATTCTGTTTACAATGAAACAGAAGTCAAAGTAAATGTAAGATTCACTGTGGGGGTTCTTTTTTCCTCACTTTTGCATTTTCCATATCGTTCCAACTTCTAATTTGGGTTTGTTGTTGTTAAATAGACTAAGGCAATCACACAAGCGCATGCCTCCAGTGGCACTGCTCATGTAGAACTTTTTGGAGCTGCTAGAAACGGTATATGAATCTACACTCAACAAAAATATAAACGCAACACTTTTGGTTTTGCTCCCATTTTGTATGAGATAAACTCAAAGATCTAAAACTTTTTCCACATACACAATATCACCATTTCCCTCAAATATTGTTCACAAACCAGTCTAAATCTGTGATAGTGAGCACTTCTCCTTTGCTGAGATAATCCATCCCACCTCACAGGTGTGCCATATCAAGATGCTGATTAGACACCATGATTAGTGCACAGGTGTGCCTTAGACTGCCCACAATAAAAGGCCACTCTGAAAGGTGCAGTTTTGTTTTACTGGGAGGGGGATACCAGTCAGTATCTGGTGTGACCACCATTTGCCTCATGCAGTGCAACACATCTCCTTCACATAGAGTTGATCAGGTTGTCAATTGTGGCCTGTGGAATGTTGGTCCACTCCTCTTCAATGGCTGTGCGAAGTTGCTGGATATTGGCAGGAACTGGTACACGCTGTCGTATACGCCGGTCCAGAGCATCCCAAACATGCTCAATGGGTGACATGTCCGGTGAGTATGCCGGCCATGCAAGAACTGGGACATTTTCAGCTTTCAAGAATTGTGTACAGATCCTTGCAACATGGGGCCGTGCATTATCCTGCTGCAACATGAGGTGATGTTCTTGGATGTATGGCACAACAATGGGCCTCAGGATCTCGTCACGGTATCTCTGTGCATTCAAAATGCCATCAATAAAATGCACCTGTGTTCTTCGTCCATAACAGACGCCTGCCCATACCATAACCCCACCGCCACCATGGGCCACTCGATCCACAACATTGACATCAGAAAACCGCTCACCCACACGACGCCACACACGCTGTCTGCCATCTGCCCTGAACAGTGTGAACCGGGATTCATCCGTGAAGAGAACACCTCTCCAACGTGCCAAACGCCAGCGAATGTGAGCATTTGCCCACTCAAGTCGGTTACGACGACGAACTGGAGTCAGGTCGAGACCCCGATGAGGACGACGAGCATGCAGATGAGCTTCCCTGAGACGGTTTCTGACAGTTTGTGCAGAAATTCTTTGGTTATGCAAACCGATTGTTCCAGCAGCTGTCCGAGTGGCTGGTCTCAGACGATCTTGGAGGTGAACATGCTGGATGTGGAGGTCCTGGGCTGGTGTGGTTACACGTGGTCTGCGGTTGTGAGGCTGGTTGGATGTACTGCCAAATTCTCTGAAATGCCTTTGGAGACGTCTTATGGTAGAGACATGAACATTCAATACACGAGCAACAGCTCTGGTTGACATTCCTGCTGTCAGCATGCCAATTGCACGCTCCCTCAAATCTTGCGACATCTGTGGCATTGTGCTGTGTGATAAAACTGCACCTTTCAGAGTGGCCTTTTATTGTGGGCAGTCTAAGGCACACCTGTGCACTAATCATGGTGTCTAATCAGCATCTTGATATGGCACACCTGTGAGGTTGGATGAATTATCTCAGCAAAGGAGAAGTGCTCACTATCACAGATTTAGACTGGTTTGTGAACAATATTTGAGGGAAATGGTGATATTGTGTATGTGGAAAAAGTTTTAGATCTTTGAGTTCATCTCATACAAATGGGAGCAAAACCAAAAGTGTTGCGTTTATATTTTTGTTGAGTGTATAAGCACACACTTGATTGAGTGGCTGCTGGTGATGCCTAGGGTTAGTCTGTGATTAGCTGGTCCATTCGGATGCCATTAGAAGCCATCTTATGAAAGGAAATGAGACGTTGTTTTTTCTTTTTCAAGAGTTCCTGAGCTGTGTGAACATTTCGACGTGTCTCCTGCATAATGGCTACGGACACTACTGTCCACATACGTTCTGACAGAACACAACAAAAAGACTGTTGTGCTGGGACACGTGTTAAAGAGGGCATGCCAGTGTCAGTCCGGTGCAATTTTGAAAGTATATCTCCAAGCAGCATGTGACCACCATAGTTGGCTGAAGTTCTGAGCTATTTGTATCAAGATAGCTGAAGAATCTAGAACCGTAATGCTTAAAATGATTGCCCAACCCCTCTTGTTACAGGTAGGAGGTTTGAAAAAAAAAATGGAAAACTGATGAAATAATCTAATAAGGTCCTATTCAGGTCTTTTTTTTTTTTGGCTTGCCAAGGAGTTGACTGTACGTTTAGATGAAAGGGTTTAATTGGAAATGATAACCTGCTGACAGAGAGGGTCTGTCAGCACACACGACCTGGCTGTCTGTCTGCCAGTACTGCAACAATATCCACAGGGAGATTGGCAGATAGAAACTGCTGTCAGCGCCCCCCAAGCTCTGCACTTGTCTTCGCTTTGGCTAGGCTATGTTGTGCAGTTGCTGCCAGTGTGCACGCAGGCCGAAAGAAGGGCTGAAGGAATAAGGACACAAGGAGATGAGCGTCAAGGAAAGCCAGACTGCTTTCAAGCCATCAGAGCAGTTCAACAAGATCCGGGACATCAAAGCCACTTAAATATTTTTCATTCTTGGGTCCACAAAATGCAGGATGATATGACAGACACACAATAGGGCCACAGTTTCCTCTTGGCCTCTGCAGTAGTGTTGACATGAGTAGAAAATTAAGTTATCACCCCTTTTTAAAGTCCAGACGGCTGTCAGACAAGGCTCAAAGGCACGGAGGCAGATTCAGTGCTTACAGCACTGAATGATTTTAAGTTGATTTTTTTAAACTACTCCACTGACGCACATCGGCGCCACCTCGAACGACGTGCACAGACAGATGTACTTGCCTCAGTTCTTCAATATCACTGCAGGGGGCAGTGCTGCAGTACAATAAGCTACAGTGCAATACAGTGGTGCATAGAAGAAGTCCAGAGGGTAAACACTTTCTAACATGTTACCTGCATCTTATTTCTTCCTCGGAGATGATATAATTGAAAAAGAAAATGTTTATCCAGGATTATTCATTCATTTTCTGTACCCGCTCACTACAATCAAGTGTCGCCAGGGGTTGGAACCGATCACAGCAGTCATAGGGTGTGAGGCGGGGTCCAACCTGGACAGGATGCCAGTATGTTACAGGGAGCCATATACTTAGAGAAATTAAGTCAAAAACATGGGGAACGTAGCTTGATTTCAGCTGCTAGTGATAAACACTCAGAAACATCACGCCCCTAAAATAAATGTGGAAAAACATAATTTTTTACAGTGTGAAATCAGCGTTTTTTGTGGATTTTGATGGTTAATACGACGTAACGGTTAAAAAGTGTGTTTTGCAAGGATGTAGTCACATGATGATTGTTGCTTATTAGGTGGACAGATTTTCCAAAGATAATATTTTGAGGAGGAAAGTGAGAGGGTTTTTTTTTTTAATGAGTCCCTCTGGGACAGAGCAGAAGTGAAGCTGACCACAGCGCGAGAATGGTCTTAAAAAAAAATTATCCTTAAACTTATCCTTTCCCTTGTGAACTCTAACAAAGTGTGTCAACTTTCCCAAAGAGTGGAATCTGCTGTGTTTGTGGTTTGTGTCACGCTAAGCTAAGATGCTACATGCTGGAGTCTCGCTGATGAACCAACTTCTGTGGTCACGAGTCGGAGAGTCGTAGAACAAGTGATGGCTGTTCGCAGGAGAACTGTGATGTGGATCAGCTTCCAGACATTTTGTGTTATTGGCTAAGCTGAGCTAAACCGATCACTAAGCTAAGGGAAGCTACCGGTGTGGCCAACCAAACGCCCCCCAACAATTGGTCCACCCTGCCTTCATTGTGCATGCGTCATTTCGGCACGTCAACTTCGTCATTTCTAAGCATCAGCTGCGATCCACTGATTAACACCTTGTTTCTGCTTCAAACTGCACTCCAGTCATCATCTATCTCAGTGACAGATATCTGAAGCTTTTGTATAACAATCATTTCCACATAAATTTAGCATTATTTCGTAATAAAAGACGGCGGACCGATCAGATCGCCACAGCAGCAAGGCAGATGTCTGGTGCCTATGTCATTTTGGTGTGTCAGTAGCAAAATGAGGCGATTATTGCCTGTTTTAGGTCCCAAATGATGCATGCGCAGTGAAGGCAGGGCGGACCGATTTTTAGGGGGGGCGGTATTTGGTCTGCGACACCGGGAGACGTCCAAAAAAGGTTGTAAAGGAATGCCATTTTTCCTGTGGTGAAAACACAGCACCACATGGTAGAGTTCTACATGGCCCTGTGTGTGAACACAGCGGGAGTGAAATCAGACACCACTTTCAAGCTATGTGATCATTATTATTTTCGTGCTCCAGTGACGAAATGATTAAAATTTTTATGACTGGGTTTTTTTTAACTTGCTATAACTAACCCTACCCCCAACCCTTACCTTAACCATAACCTAACCCTACTCCTTCCCCTAACCCTAACCATAACCCCCCCCCCCCCAACTCCCGCATCACTTTTAATTTCGTGCAGCTGTCACAGAATGTAGTAGAATAAATTTGTCCTTCCATTACGAACATTTTGCACTTTTTGTGACAATATCACGATCCAATAGATTAGTGTATATTTCATGCTGCAGAATCACAACATGCCGTGAGACTGGGTTGTATTATTCAGTCTTATTGAGACGTATGCAGTGGGTTTTTTTTTTAATGCAATTTTTTCAGATGCTGTTTGGCTAATTTTGTTTTTATCAGCTACATCAGGATTTGAACTTAAAGAATTGAAAGTACTGATTCATAATCTGGTATATCATTTTTTTAATGCTAGTGTTGATTGGAGTGCAATATGCCCTTTAAACTTTGGGAGAACATGTAAACACCACCCAGAAATGACCAGGTGGGAAACGATGCCACAACCTTCTTGCTGTGAGGCAACAGTGCTGACCTCGAAGCCACTGTGCTGCCTGTACCAAGAATTAATCTGGAATTCTTATTTAATATAAATGTCAAGCTTCTCAACTGTCTTGTTTGTCACAGATCATATATTTCATGGTCACAGCTGTAACATTTGATGGATTTATTCTGTCAAATTCTTATGATACAGTCAGAATATTGATGCATGTAACAGTGAGTACTCAAGTGTGGCAAAGGGTTCCCAAACCAAATGATCAGCCCAGAAATGATGAACAAATCTTGGGAACATAGGACAGCAGTAAAGGTCTGTAACAGGGAGGCAGTCATGTGGAACTTGAGTTGGAGCACTGAAAACATGAGGAAAACACTTTAAAATCCTGCAAAGTATGTAACAGAGGAAAACACTATTATATTACTATATTAGAATAATATTACTTTGACAGAAAATCATCATTGGGATCAACTGTGGAATTACTAACTGGACACACGTGAGACAATGACACTTGGTGACAGCTGAGGGCACCAGAGGGATAAAGCAGAAAGAAGACACAAGAGAGAGAGAGATCCAGGAACAGGAAAGAAAGATGGAGAGAAGGGATGTGAACCCAGAGGTTGGAGAAATAATAAAACACACAAATTGTAACATTACAGAGACAATTAACAGTGAAGGAGAATTAACCAGTTAACATTGAGAATAACAACAATACATGGAGAACAACATTGTTTCTGTGTAGGCTCTCAGATTCAAGCTTCTCTACTATGAAGAACAACACTACAGACAGAGTAACATGGAGAATAAGCCCAAACACCAAAACCTGACCCATGCCATTAGCAACAAACAACGAACCAGAAAACACAGAGAATAATCTTACAGACAGAATAATGTGGAGGTCAATCCAAAACAGTAATGATATGACAGAAAGTTTGGTATAGTCTGTGTCTAGCCTGGCACAGCCAGACTAATTCACCAACTGAAAATGTGAACGGAGCTGTACCAGACAGGTGTGTTGGTTTCTCTGGGGGCAGTGTGCTGGTTTCTCCTGTGCGAATCTTCAGTTTGCTCTGAGCGTGCTTGCACTGTCTGTCTTCATGTTAGTCTGTTTGTGGTTCCTGACTGTGTCTTTTCCCATTTAGTGTGTTCCTCCGTGTTCTTTGACTATTGTTCAGCAATTTAGCTTCCCTCTTTTGTTATTGTTGTGCATCTGATACTGCCGCACGGCATGATCGTGCATGTGTATCATGCAGTGTTAGCACTCACTCTCGTTTATTTGTTGTGTTTTCCCTCCATGTTGTTTTGTTCACACCTTGCACTGTACTGGTTTCTCTGTGTTATGTACAAGTATATTTCTCAAGTCGCACTCTACACGTTTCTCTCACTCAGGTTTTGATTTCAGTTTCATATGCTCCCGTCCTTCCTGCATTCTCTTCCTCATCTTTGTGTTTTCCTCACGTCATCACTATGTTTTCTGTTTATTATTAGTGTCCCCCCATATTTCCATGTTTCCATGACACCTCTTAGTTTTGTGTCCCATTTTGGGATTCCTTTTGCCTGCTGAGACTGTTGTATTTTCTGATTAAGCCTATATTTGGATACCCTTATTATTCCCCTTTCAAAAGACTGTCGCAGAGTGTTTCACTCGTGTTTTGACCTTAGACCTGAATTGAGGGCTGGTTTACCGTTTTCCCTGCTTCCCTGTGTACTGACCTCTGCCTGTCTGTTTTACCCAGTGTTCAGCCTGCTGTTTAATTGAACTATCCCAAGCGACAATAAATTGTGTTTACGTTGTTCTCTGCATTGGGGTCCACTGCCTAACGTGTAACATGAACTGCTTCCTGAACACTGTAGGATATTGTCAGTATAAGAAGGAATTTTATCTCATTCTCACACAAGCACATAAACTGTGGAAGAGATTCACATCAAAAAAGTGATCTCTGCATGGAAAGGCTTAATGATGCTTTTGACATTTAGTTGCTATTGTGTGGAGTCACATATCTCTTCAGAGATGTGTTGGGGAATGTCCTCCAGTCAAAAGTCTGACTTCCTTTTGCTCTCACAATTGTTTGGAAATGACAGAGTGAAGCTTATAGTTAGGGTTATGTGCGTAATAGCTTTAGTGACATTCACAAACATCTCAAATACAGTTTCTGCTGACATGGAGAATGAGAATCATTTAGCAGAGGAAGAGTCATTTTTGTGTCCAGTAAGAAGGAAATTTTCAAATTACCAGTATGTAAATGGCTTTAGGTGTAAACAGGCTCAAACATCCTGTTATTTCCTGGACTGCAAGTGCTTTGTGTTACTGCACAGTATATATATGCGATTTAAAACTTACAATAAATGTGCATATTGGGAATTCATTTACATACCAGTAAATATAGTTGTTTATGGAGATATGCAAAATGAAATACAATATGGAAAGCAAGGTTAATTATTTTACCAATTACCAATTTAATTATTGGGGTCACAGTCATTGGGGTCATTGGGGTGAGGTTATTTGCATCAAACCTGGCACGCATCTCGAGGTGTGTTACAGAATAGCAAGGTAAAATTTGCCAAAGTATTCAATCATTGGGGTCAGGGTCATGTCTGCCTTTTTGTTGGCCTACTCCTCCCGTCCTTTTGTAGATTTCTAAAAAAGTTAATGTCACTGAAAGTTGACCACAAAACTGACCTAAATAATTAATTTCTGCAATGGTCAAGTAATTTAATTTTCAAACTGATTTGGACCAAATTTGGCACACATTTAGGATTTGAGAATTAACCCTGGCAAGGTCATCCAGAGGGCACCCATTTGGTTGAAAGTCAAAGTCATTGTGGTCAAATGTCAGACTGTCATAGCCCTTCCTGTTTTCATACCCGTTGTGGTTCCCAACCTGCACAGTTTTTTTTTTAATCTCTCCCTGCTCTGTCAAAAGCAGATTAGCTCTTTCAGGTATGTGCCTGCATGGATTTCTCATCAAATTCATACTTGTTGTTATGTTCTGTTTTGGAAAACTTTGCAAACTCTTGTAACTGTTAGAATGGCCTAAGCAGAGGGTCACCCCTCTGAGTCTGGTCTGCTTGAGGTTTCTTCTTCAGTATCATCAGAGGGAGTTTTTCCTTACCACTGTCACCTGTGTGCTTGCTCTAGGGGTTGGTAAGGTTAGACTTGACTTGTGTGAAGCATCTTGAGGCAGCTTTGTTCTGATTTGGTGCTATATAAACTAAATAAATATGCTCAACTGAACAAGAGCGAACATGCACCTGAATATGAACTGACTGAGTACATTCAAACTGGTCAAATACTCATTAACCTTTTGGCTGTAAATGATTTTTATTCAAGTGTTAATCATAATCTTTATATTTATAATCACACCAGTTTATCCAGTTACCTTTGACTTTTGGCAGATACCGCACTAAGGGCCCCTTCACACATAGTACGAATTTGGTCACATTGCGCATGATTTGCACATAAAGCAGGAATTGTATGAAAAACACGTAAAATCATAGCTGCCTCTAACACCTTGTACATCTATTGCTACAATGATTTGCACACACCAGCGGCTGAAAGACAGTGTGTGCGCTGTGCGAGCCCATTGAACCCTCTCGCAGCAGGTTCAAGCTGACACACAGAAACATCCGCCACCGCTCGCATGACACTTAGAAAATGTGTGGCCATTCACACTATTGGCACGAAAACAGTCAGTAGACGATCACTGTGAAATTTGTCTAAGTGTCCCACGAGTGTGGCTTTGCAAACAGACACAGTGACACGTTGGTGTGTGCACTAAACTGACAGGAGGTGTGGGCAACTACAGGAGCGGCTGTGGAGATCTGTGGTTCTGGACGTCACGGGTGAGGAACATGTACCACCATGTTTGGACGGACGTGAACTAACAACTGTCCACTGTGACGCATATGTCATCACGTGGACACACATAAAACCATATTCTGCTGTTGCAATGGGCTGCACCCAGCGCGCACACGGTGTGCACATTGACAGGCTGTCCCAGGTGAAATGGACCGTCAGATCATAACACGCAGTGGGCGATCTGAATGTCTCATGAGCCACATTAGCTCTGTTCCACATGACGTGGTGTCTGTCCTGCGGTGCGCCATTCACAACACGTGTGTCGGGCAGGACACCCACGTGGGGCTGGCTGAACACGCCACCAGCAGATGTGGCCATGATAAAAGCGCCCTGCTTCTCATTCATGTCATTTCATGATTACGTCTGTGACCATGGGTCATCCACAGAGGAACAGACGGTTCATACTTGTATTGCCCGCTTGATAAGAGGGATTCAATAAAATGCAGTGTTTTTATATGTGTGTGTGTGTGGTGTGTGTGTGTGTGTGTGTGTGTGTGTGTGTGTGTGTGTGTGTGTGTGTGTGTGTGTGTGTGTGTGTGTGTGTGTGTGTGTGTGTGTGTGTGTGTGTGTGGTGTGTGTTTTAATAAGTCTATGTCCTTCTTGATTTAAGGCATTTTCCCCACACCATTTACAGGACAGAGAATGTAGCAAAGTGGTAAAGTTTCCGTCTGGTAATCAGAGCTTACGGGTTTGAATCCTGTGAGTGACATTTTTTAATTTAACCAGGGTTATTTAATCACAGGGTTCTCTATTGCATCCCCATTTATGTATTATTTATATCAACCCAGTGATATTCACAAATTATACAGCTGGTTTTTATTTTATTGTTCTCCACATCAGCGACGTGATGTGATGCAGCTGCTCACACTGTGTTCCTGCTCGAAAGACACCATCGCGTGCACAAACCGTCGCAGCGGCATCATACATGCCTGCCCATCAGCTCGATGTTTGCATGATTCCCTCATACGAGCTGTTCCGCTGAGTTGTACTTATTCGTACTGTGTGTGAAGGTTCCCTCAGGTATTGATGGATGTTTGTTTTTGATACGTTCCCATCTGAGGGATCAGAGTTCACAGCTGTTCTGCTTAGATTTGTGCCCTTTCCCCATTAAAATTCTTCCAGATTCCTTGAATCATTTGACTATATTGAATATTTACTTGAAAAATTAATTTTCATTTGTTTACAAACAGTAGATAATCTCCCAAATTTTGCTCCGCAAAGACTCACGCTTGAAAACTATTGTTCTTCTAAAACATTGTGTGAGTTATTGTAGTACTTGTGATTAGTTACAACCCTATCAAGAATGTGTCTCACGCTCACTCATCCCAACACAAACAAAATTCAAGAGGTTCCCACTTTAAAAGCATTGGTGAGTCATCATTTAATTACATACACAGGAAATTATCCCCAGAATGGGGCCGGTGCAGATAAGATGTCCAAGCCCTGTGGATGACAGCTCTAGAAACCTGAGAGAACTTATCGCCAAAGTGGAGGGTAGAGGCCCAAGCCTGGGTGCCTGGCAATCTGATTGGGGCTGTCACAGCCCAGGTCATAATTAATATATTTATCAAATTAATAAATTAAAAGATAAGCTCAGCATCACTGGCGCTGTGTGTAAAGTAAAAAAAAAAAAAAAGGCTTGCCGTGGCACCAGAGGGAACAGTGGCTAAATTCATGTGCGGTCTGTTTCCCTCGTGGCTAATAGGCTGCTGTCAGTATAATGGGTCAGAGGGAGGGGCAAAGCAAGCCGCTCTTTTGGAAGCCATGACAGATAAATTGCTCCTCTTCGCAAAGAATGAAACACAATTGGGGAAGAAAGGAAATATGTTACTGTCTGCTGACAACCACAACCAAAGTCTGTGTATGTAAATCTTGCCATTGTACAGAAGTAACAGACAACATAAACTGAATATTAAGTGATTATGTTTTATGAACGACCTCTACTCTGATTATGTATATATATCTGTTAAACAGTCTAAAAAATTGAACAGTTACCTCATCGACACTCACAAAATTGAAACACTGGACATTAATTAACATAAATGCAGTTTCTCAACAGGTTCTACAAAATTGTATTAAGGTAAATAAAAGCAAAAAAAAAACCCCCAAAAAAACATTAGTCCATATAACTAAATTAAGTTGCATTATTGGAAAAAAAAATTGTATTAATATTAATATTTGTATTGTAAAGCTACAGTTAATAGATTTAGGAGTGTTTATTTGCATAATGGAATGTATGAAATGGAACTGATGTCCTTTCATAGCTAGAATGAACCCTTCACATCAAGATGAGAGCAGACCCCCCCCCCATGGAGGCTGCCATGTTGATACAGTAGCCTAAATGGGATACTCGTCTCAAAATAACTCCCATACTGATTTGTACTGCGACTTGTTTTCTTTGTGGTCAGACTGTGTGATTAGCTGACCTACAACAGATGAAGAAAAATATATGACAGTTAATTAAACTAAGTGCTAGTTGATTTGGAGTTGTTCTCTATAGCTGGGTAATAATGCCTGTAATATTACTTGCTAAAGTGGCCAAAGGAGATGAGTTTAAATCATGATATTATAGTATTATGCTCCAAATTATTTGACCACTAGATGTCAGGATGACATAGAGATGCTGTGGTGACGCCAAACAAAGCTGCTGGAAGAAGGTGTTAGGATGACATTTCACGAAGCCTGGGACTCACAGGTTCAGCACCACGCAACACTTATCTCCACTGTATGTCTGAGAAAGGTGCTATTAAAAACACTGGTTCGTGACCGTTTGGGCTCGGCAAATGCAAGTTTCAGAGACGGGTATGTCACTGCCAAGATAAGTTGAATCTCTCCACAGTTTCAAAACTTTCACCAAATACAGATACACTTCTGATGACTGAGTCCAGGAATACATTAAATAGCTGGATCTTAGTCTTGATCCAAGATAATTGCAACCCAGACACTGTGATTCCTCACTCAGCTTCTCAAGTGCTGCAATCAGATTATCCATTGATTCCATAGATGGCAGTGTTTGTCGACAAAGTCAGTGTCGGTAAATCCTGTCTTCACAACAAACGCATCAGTCACTGGTTTCCACAACCTTACCAGAATCCGTCCATGCAAGCATTGAACACTGTACGAGCCAGACACATCCCTGATGAGCATCTGTTTTCTCTGCCTCCACTCTGCTCGGCACTCACAGTATCTGCGTATAGACTGGCTATGATATCCAGTAACTTCTTGGGGATCCCACAAATTCTCAGGATGTCCCAGAGAGCTGTGTGATCAGCTGAATCAAACGCTTTGCGAAAATCAAAATGGCTGCCAAACTACTCACATGGCAAGAATGCAGTCGATGGTGACCTCTTTGATGTGAAGCCAGACTGTTCCGGTCGCTGAGCACAAGTACCTGGAACTGAATTCCTATTAAGAATAATCCTTGCAAGAACCTTCCCTGGCACAGAGACTAGTGTTCAAAAATTCGGCTGTAATATGGTTTTTGATTTATAATCAGTCCAAATATGCATTTTGTAATTTCCAGAGCTAACTGTGCATAAATATCTACACTGATTGGTTAAATACTTTCCCTTCTTGGGAATCCAAGCAAATCCATAGACAACTGAGAATTACAGTACAATGAATAGAAATGCAGTCTGAAAATTTGCTACCAAATTGTGTGTACAGAACATTTTGCTGTAGTGGCATTTTTATTACACATATCCTATTTTATGAAAATGTTAATGCTTTTTTTAAACTTGTGTTTTGATCTAAACTTTTGACCTTTGAACAATCCAACCAGCAAGGTTTCATTCCCACATATTAATTGTGACCTCCGACCGCTGCTATAATCCTCTCTGGTGCAGGTGGAAAACCACAGTGGGGATACTTTTTAATCGGGCATTCCAAAGGTACAAAACAGGAAGGAGGGGAAACTGAATAGTAAAGGTAACACAATCAGCCGCTAAAGTAGTCACAGGAGTATCAGTTTCTTTAAGCTGTGCTCAGTGCAGCACAAGATTAAGATGTGGATTACTGGCCATGTACGTCTTGTCACACGGGCAGAGGCTTGCGATTTCGTCTAAACCTGCAGTCCAGTGGTGTGGTATGATGTCATTATCAAGTATGGACTTATGATGTTTACTTCCTAATGTGGTAGTGCTAATCACAGCTCTTGGTAACTGATGCAGATTTTACTTCACTTTTAAGTCAGCAAAACCTGAAGCTGACAAGTAGGCATCTCTAGTGCAAGAAAAGTGTGGTGTGTGGTGTGTGGTGTGTGTGTGTGTGTGTGTGTGTGTGTGTGTGTGTGTGTGTGTGTGTGTGTGTGTGGTGTGTGTGGTGTGTGTGTGTGTGTGTGTGTGTGTGTGTGTTGTGTGTGTGTGTGTTTCCCCAGAGGCTGCAATTCAGCATTCACCTTTTACCTTTGTACTTGACCCAAAGCCTTGGGAAGGAGCTTGTTGAAGTCAAACACACTCTGACTTTGTTGTTTATCTTCACTTGGCCAACCTCTGATTGATGTTGGGGAGCATACTAGAGTGAAAACTAAGTTTTATTTTGTTTGCGTGTGTGTGTGTGTGTGTGTGGTGTGTGTGTGTGTGTGTGGTGTGTGTGTGTGGTGTGTGTGTGTGTGTGTGTGTGTGTGTGTGTGTGTGTGTGTGGGTGGTGTGTGTGTGTGTGTGGTGTGTGTGAGACTGAGTGAGTGAGTGAGAGAGAGCGAGCGAGATAACTGACCAGTGATGCACTTTTATGGTGCAGTCAAACTTTGAAAGTGGATTTGTTTCTGCTCTTGAGAGAAAAGTGTTAATATACAAATAATGGATGTTTATGAGTTCAATGGTATGAATATTTCATGAGGTGAAAGCTGGAACATACCATTCAACGAAGCGAACATCTGAACAGCTCTTCATGCATCCAGATGCCTTACAGTGGAGTGGATTTTGTGTGTGTGTGTTACAAGAACTAGCACCGTCAGTTAGCTCAATCAAATCGCTGTCTCGCTTGTGTCATTGTCCTGCATGCACACGGTGTGTGCGTGTCCTCACACAACCGGGTCGGCGCTTGTGCATGCATGTACTACAAAAAAAAAGACTGTACTTTCTCAGTGCAGCGAAAAAAAAAAAAATCACGTCAGAAATTAGTCCAGCTTTTCAATCTAATGTCCTGCTAACAGCCTCCAGACGGCTTACAGTGCAGTGGTTTGTTTTGAGTGTGCATGTGCACACACATTTTGTGTGTGTGTGTGTGTGTGTGTGTGTGTGTGTGTGTGTGTGTGTGTGTGTGTGTGTGTGTGTGTGTGTGTGTGTGTGTGTGTGTGTGTGTGTGTGTGCAGAGTGCAATGGTGCCAAACGCATGGAACCAAATTTGCACTCTAAATGGAACCAAACTGCACTCGAAATGCAGTGCAACACAAATGGGATGAATAATCCATGTCAAATGACATACAAAGCACCAATCAAATGACAAGGATCCACTCAGCTGTTATATAATCTCCAGTAGCCTCTTAGAAAAAGCTAAAGAATTTCTTTAAAGAGCAAATGTTCACCATGAGTGTTGATTATATTGCTTTTGTTTGGAATAAAGCAAACATCTGTTGAGTAACCCCACTAAGTGTGTCATTGGCTGATTAACAATCATATGAACATCACACAAGGGTTTGGGGTACATTTATTAGCATAAATGTAATATAGCATTCATAATCATCTGTTCATTAGTTCATAATTATCTGCAAGAGTGAATCACTGTGTTTTCATATACAGAAAGCCCTTGTGAGTGGAAACCCCTGATGGAGGCCGCCATATTGCACCTTCATGTTCACACACTTACCTGAAAGGGATGTACACCTTTGCGTTGTGCAGCGCAGCAGGAGGGTTTAAGAAAAAAAGTATCAGAATGGGGTTGTTCCCCTATAATCTGCCTTCTGCTTGCTAGCGCAGGCTAACAACTTTGAGAACCCTCATTGTTGTGAAATGGAAGATCATCCATATTGCTTATCACAAGAGAAGGCAAGGAACCATGAATCCTCATCACCAAATAAGGGAAACAAAATCATGACCGGTGACGGCGTAATGCAATCAGCAAACTCACCATTAGATGACACTGAATCTTACACACTGTAGGTTTAAACTGAAGAAAAAACTGCCATCAATAATCGGGTGTAAGATAAGCCCAGCATGTGTCAGATGTCAGTCACCTTTTGTTCTGTGTCCTCTGTGGTTCAGCCCATTCTCCTCCTGATCTTGCATCCTCAGCCTCGCTGTGTAAGTGAGTGGGTAGCACAGGTGCACGTTGGAGCACAGTTACAACCCCCCACCCCACCCTATACCCCAAATGCCCTGTGTGCATTGTATCCACTTTCGTTTGGGCCCGTGTTGCACAGAGCCAACCGTTGTACGTTTCCAGCTTCAAAAAGGCCTGAGACATCCCCCATCATGCATGATTTCCACTAACCTGAGGGAAATGGGTTTGAAGTTGTAAAAAAATGCAAATGGGCAATATTGGCTAAAGTTGGTCTGCCTGTCTATTCCCACTCACCAAGCCATCGGCAGACTTTCTTTCAGCTTGGCGGTGTGAGAGCTTGGGCGGCTGTTCCAGAGTGTTTCGCCTCCGTGATCACGGACAAGATGTTGATTCATGTGCCACAGCTCTACAACTTCGCCGCTCCCTCCTTACCTCCGTGCCTCCTCCCCCTTCAACTGCAGCTGAGAGGCAATTCAACTCAGGCCAGAATCAGGGACCTTTAATCTACCAGAATGTGGCAGGCACCTGAACTACTTAACCGCTGTGCTTGTTCAAAGGAGGTGGGCACAGAGGCTAAGGTACTGTGTGTAACAAAAACCCCCGAACTTTATCCCTGGCCAGGATGAGTACATTTCCTTTCTGTTGTTGCTAACAAAGGTACAGGCACAAATGGTCTGCTATCTGTGTCACTGGGAAGTGGAGAGCAATTTGTTTCAACTAAACAGGATGGTCCTCATCTTCCCCCAACTCCCCACCCGTATTGATTTGAATTGCTTTTGTGCTGCAGGGTAAAACCAGTGGCTGCATTTGAGGTCACCTTGTGCAGGTGGGGTACCTTGTAGCTTCTCGCAAAGGATGCTCCTGTCATTTTGCTTTTGAGTTAATGTGAGAATTTCAGGGCACACGTGGGATCACCGGTAAAATAAAAGCTAAAGATCGAGAAAGTGCGAAATCTTGATTGGGGACTCGAGGAAAGGTGTTGATCCATCCTTTCCTGTTCATGGCAGGGTCTCAGTGACACAACAGCAATTCAAGGGACGGCAAAAATTGCACCTTGTGCATGTGTGGTGCGCATGCACGCACGCACACACACACATACACACAAAACGCACACTTTGGGCTGTGCTTTCTCACTCATCACAGCAGTGGCAGCTTGCCCTCATTGATTTATCCAGATTCCTTTTGAGGGCAGAAATCAGCTGAGTGCCTCGTATTTCATCCACAGTGGTTCCAGTAACGCCAGTCCCATTACCCCCATCTTGAAGGGAGGATGGCTGCTTTCATAAGAAGGTGTTTCTCTTTTTATTTAAACCTGTTCTCAGCCCATTTATTCAGTCTCTGCTTCGATATAAGCGTTGGTGTATGACCACAGTATATCATCCTGATATCACAAAGCAACCCAGAGGAAACTGGGCTATTATTTTTAACACATTGTATGTGTAAATTATTGGTATTGCAAGTGGTGTCGCGATAGGTCCTTATAGGAAACCACATATAAACCCGTATTTTCTCCAGTATTATTGTTCAGATGGGATTTCTTGTATTTCACACAATTATTATGACTTAAAGTTACAGTGTGTAGGATTTTTGCACCAACCTAGTGGTGCGGTTGCAGATTGCCTTAAGCCATTGGCAGTCACAATTTTGTTCCCCATCATGTTTTCGCTTCTTTGTTGAGTAGGATTCCCTGTTGGGGTGGGTGATATGACCTCAAATTAATATCACAGGCCTAATTTCATTTTACATCTGCAACTTCAGTCATAAAAATCTGAATGAAAAACATCACAAATCAGAGATTTTATAGTTTCATATTTCACAACCATGCCTATGTTTAATTAATGATTACAAAGGCTTGAAGAAGCGCACCAAAGACAAGAACTAACTGAAAAAAGTGAAGTTTGGACCTACCTTTATTTGTTAGATCTAAGTTTAGTCAAGTTTCTTAAAGTATATTTGATGAGAAGGTTGGGGAGGAAAAAGATGAGAGAGAAAATATGAAGAAATGGAAAGCCAGAGGAGGGATAGGTGTCCCCGCTTAACCATTTGTAATGTCCTCATTCACTAAATGAAATGAACCATATCCTTTAAGGTTTCACCCACATTCTAACTATATGTTAAATATAACCTGTTACCAACTACATTACTACAACTACGATTTTTTTGTTTGTCCAAAAATTTGCACTTTTCAGTGTATACACTAATGGTTATGATTTTAAATTTAATTTCTGCTAGATAATGACTTAGTACTGTAGCCGTAAATTGCCGCTGAAGAGATCCAGTTGCTGTTCCTTTCCTTTCTACACCTTGCCTTTGCTTTTTCCCCTCTGCGCCTGTCCTCCAGTTAATTAGAAGTGGACACATATGGTTCATTTCATTTAGCTAATGAGGACCTTGAAATGGTTAAGCGGGGACACTATCCCTCTTCTGTCTTTCCATTTCTTCATATTTTCCTCTCTCATCCTTTTATTCCCCCCAGCCTTCCTTTGTATTGATGCCCTGGGACCCCATCTGGGCCCTTTGGAGGGCGTGAAATGCACAGTAATTATTAGTAATCATCAACACACCATCAGAAACGGAATCCTAGTGCTGTAATTACATGATAAATGTCTGCCTAACACATGCCCTGTATTTAGCAGCCCCCTGGAGACCAGGCATAATAGACAGCTAACAGGATACACAGAATGGGCCTTTTCAGCACTGGCCGAGGCTCATTGTCTACACGCCAATACACCCTCCCCCCCGTGTGCCAACAACTCAGACCCCGATCAATCCCCTGCACCGCCCCCACCCGTCTGCTGACCTTCCCCCTACAGATACATCGCAACTCGTCACTGCTAAGTAGACAGCAGCGTCAATCATTGGCATTACACCGCAATGCTAATGACCGGCAAACAATTTCATACAGGAGAGGAAAGAGTTTTGTTTCGCCATTATGTGGTTATGGTGACTGGTTTAATACAGTCGCCTCTGACCCATGAATGAAATGTGATAATTGGCGTTATTATTATCATCAGGGCGCTTTTGTTGATGGTTTGTGTATTATGCTGATCAGAAACCAGCCAACGCTGGTGTCACAGACCAAACGGTCCCCCCTAAAAATCGGTCCCCTGATGACGCGGTTCACAGATTAATACCTCGTTTCTGCTTCAAACTGCACTCCAGTCATCATCTGTCTCAGCGCCAGATATCTGAAGCTTTAGTACATTTCCACATAAATTCAGTATTATTTCATCATAAAAGGCGGCAGAAGCGATCAGAGCGCCACGGCTAAACGAGCTGCTAGCTGATGCGTTCATTGCGCGTCGGACATTTCAAAGCGTCACGGAGTTTCAACTCATTTCTGCTTAAAACTGACTTTAGAATGACTTAAGAGGTTTTACCTTTATCATCTACCTTTATCTTTATCATCATTAATAATCCCATTAATCCATTTGATTGCTTTGGGTGAAGAGACTCCGTCTCAGACGTGCTGCTGTGATCCGAAATGACGCATGTTCACATTGCGCAGATGCAAAAGGCGGAGTGATTTTTGGGGCGGACTGTTCGGACTGCGACACCAGACTGTTTGGGCTGTCACCTATCTAAGTGTTTTATCGTGCTGCAGACTGAGCTGTGAGCACTGTGACGTGGTTTTGTTATTTTAAAGACACCTGACATGTTTTCATGTCAGGATCCAGCATGCACAGTATGCAAGACAATATTTTATTCTCACATTTACTAGAACTACACTTAACACAATGCCAGATTAAGCGGATGTCACTTCTTCAGATCCAGTCATGAATTGCAAACTTAGTTTATACAAAGTATGATAATTATGAGACATGGCATGACTCATGTTGGTAGCTCAGTGGGATAAGAAGTTAGGCTGTCACTATGTACAATTAGGTTTGATTCCCAGTCATGCAAGGTGCTATTACAGACTGATGAATTGCTCTTTTTTACTAATTAGATGGTTTATTTAAAATCTGAGTCACACTGGTCAACACGATTTTCTTGTATAGTGTTTTTCAATGGATTTTGGGTAATTTGTGGGCGCTGAATCTGAATCTGGTGTTATTTTTTGCCAATCACATCACATTTTTGAGATATGAAATCATATATCTCGTAACATGCATTGAAGCAAAAGCTGCAGTCTCGCATACCTTTTCAGCACCATAAACAATATTACGGCTCTTTGTTCACATTTTGCGAACCTGGTTTAAAAACGATGCTTCTGAAGCTGCTTTTGTGAGTGATTAGCGGCATCAAACTCGTGAGTGAATGAGGAATTTTTGTGCAATCCATCAACAAGGAACATGCAGATTACAAACAAATGTGATGTGATAGAGGAATCTGAGCTCAGATTTGGATTCAGCACCCCAAAATGACCCTAAATCAATCAAATCAAATCAATTTCATTTATATAGCGCCAAATCACAACAAACAGTTGCCCCAATGGCGCTTCATATTGCAAGCAAAGCCATACAATTATTACAGAAAAACCCCAACTGTCAAAACGACCCCCTGTGAGCAAGCACTTGGCGACAGTAGGGAAGGAAAAACTCCCTTTTAACAGGAAGAAACCTCCAGCAGAACCAGGCTCAGGGAGGGGCAGTCTTCTGCTGGGACTGGTTGGGGCTGAGGGAGAGAACCATGAAAAAGACATGCTGTGGAGGGGAGCAGAGATCAATCACTAATGATTAAATGCAGAGTGGTGCATACAGAGCAAAAAGAGAAAGAAACACTCAGTGCATCATTGGAACCCCCCAGCAGTCCTAAGTCTATAGCAGCATAACTAAGGGATGGTTCAGGGTCACCTGATCCATCCCTAACTATAAGCTTTAGCAAAAAGGAAAGTTTTAAGCCTAATCTTAAAGGTAGAGAGGGTGTCCTGTCTCCCTGATCTGAATTGGGAGCTGGTTCCACAGGAGAGGAGCCTGAAAGCTGAAGGCTCTCTGCCTCCCATTCTACTCTTACAAACCCTAGGAACTACAAGTAAGCCTGCAGTCTGAGAGCGAAGCGCTCTATTGGGGTGATATGTACTATGAGGTCCCTAAGATAAGATGGGACCTGACTATTCAAAACCTGATAAGTAAGAAGAAAGAATTTTAAATTCATTATCTAGAATTAACAGAAGCCAATGAGAGAGGCCGTATGGTGAGATATGCTCTCTCCTTCTAGTCCCTGTCAGTACTCTAGCTGCAGCATTTGAATTAACTGAAGGATTTTCAGGGAACTTTTAGGACAACCTGATAATAATGAATTACAATAGTCCAGCCTAGAGAAATAATGCATGAATTAGTTTTCAGCATCACTCTGAGACAAGACCTTTCTAATTTTAGAGATATGGCGCAAATGCAAAAAACAAGTCCTACATATTTGTTTAATATGCGCATGGAATGACATATCCTGATCAAAAATGACTCCAAGATTGCTCACAGTATTACTAGAGGTCAGGTAATGCCATCCAGAGTAAGGATTTGGTTAGACAACCCGTGTTTTCTCAGATTTTGTGGGGCCAAGTATATAACTTCAGTTTTATATCTGAGTTTAAAAGCAGGAAATTAGAGGTCATCCATGTTTTATGTCTGTAAGACAGCCTGCAGTTTAGCAAATTGGTGTGTGTGCCTCTGGCTTCATGGAATAGATAAAGCTAAGTATCATCTGCGTAACAATGAAAATTTAAGCAATGCTGTCTAATATACTGCCTAAGGGAAGCATGTATAAGTGAATAAATTGGTCCTAGCACAGAACCTTGTGGAACTCCATAATTAACCTTAGTCTGTGAAAAAGATTCCCATTTACATGAACAAATTGTAATCTATTAGATAAATATGAGTCAAACCACCGCAGCGCAGTGCCTTTAATACCTATGGCATGCTCTAATCTCTGTAATAAAATTTTATGGTCAACAGTATCAAAAGCAGCACTGAGGTCTAACAGAACAAGCACAGAGATGAGTCCACTGTCTGAGGCCATAAGAGATCATTTGTAACCTGCACTAATGCTGTTTCTGTACTATGATGAATTCTGAGAAACCCTGACTGAAACTCTTCAAATAGACCATGTCCTCTGCAGATGATCAGTTGCTGTTTTACAACTACCCTTTCAAGAATTTTTGAGAGAAAAGGAGGTTGAGATTGGCCTATAATTAGCTAAGATAGCTGGTCAAGTGATGGCTTTTTAAGTAATGGTTTAATTACTGCCACCTTAAAGCCTGTGGTACATAGCCAACTAATAAGACAGAATGATCATATTTAAGATCGAAGCATTAATTAAAGGTAGGGCTTCCTTGAGCAGCCTGGTAGGAATGGGGTCTAATAGACATGTTGATGGTTTGGAGGAAGTAACTAATGAAAATAACTCAGACAGAACAATTGGAGAGAAAGAGTCTAACCAAATACCGGCATCACTGAAAGCAGCCAAAGATAACGATATGTTTTGGGATGGTTATGAGTAATTTTTTTCTCTAATAGTTAAAATTTTATTAGCAAAGAAAGTCATGAAGTCATTACTAGTTAAAGTTAAAGGAATACTCGGCTCAATAGAGCTCTGACTCTTTGTCAGCCTGGCTACAGTGCTGAAAAGAAACCTGGGGTTGTTATTATTTTCTTCAATTAGTGATGAGTAGTAAGATGTCCTAGCTTTACGGAAGGCTTTTCTATAGAGCAACAGACTCTTTTTCCAGGCTAAGTGAAGATCTTCTAAATTAGTGAGATGCCACTAAGTGTAATGAAACTTATTCCCCACTACTGGGTAGTCCATCAGGGTAAATGTAAATGTTATTAAGAAATGATCAGACAGAAGGGGGTTTTCAGGGAATACTGTTAAGTCTTCAATTTCCATACCATAAGTCAGAACAAGATCTAAGGTATGATTAAAGTGGTGGGTGGACTCATTTACATTTTGAGCAAAGCCAATCGAGTCTAACAATAGATTAAATGCAGTGTTGAGGCTGTCATTCTCAGCATCTGTGTGGATGTTAAAATCGCCCACTATAATTATCTTATCTGAGCTAAGCACTAAGTCAGACAAAAGGTCTGAAAATTCACAGAGAAACTCACAGTAACGACCAGGAGGACGATAGATAACAACAAATAAAACTGGTTTTTGGGACTTTCAATTTGGATGGACAAGACTAAGAGACAAGCTTTCAAATGAATTAAAGCTCTGTCTGGGTTTTTGATTAATTAATAAGCTGGAGTGTAAGATTGCTGCTGATCCTCCGCCTCGGCCCGTGCTACGAGCATTCTGGCAGTTAGTGGTACTCGGGGGTGTTGACTCATTTAAACTAACATATTCATCCTGCTGTAACCAGGTTTCTGTAAGGCAGAATAAATCAATATGTTGATCAATTATTATATCATTTACTAACAGGGACTTAGAAGAGAGAGATCTAATGTTTAATAGACCACATTTAACTGTTTTAGTCTGTGGTGCAGTTGAAGGTGCTATATTATTTTTTCTTTTAAAATTTTTATGCTTAAATAGATTTTTACTGGTTGTTGGTGGTCTGGGAGCAGGCACCGTCTCTGCGGGGATGGGGTAATGAGGGGATGGCAGGGGGAGAGAAGCTGCAGAGAGGTGTGTAAGACTACAACTCTGCTTCCTGGTCCCAACCCTGGATAGTCACAGTTTGGAGGATTTAAGAAAATTGGCCAGATTTCTAGAAATGAGAGCTGCTCCATCAAAAGTGGGATGGATGCCGTCTCTTCTAACAAGACCAGGTTTTCCCCAGAAGCTTTGCCAATTATCTATGAAGCCCACCTCATTTTTTGGACACCACTCAGACAGCCAGCAATTCAAGGAGAACATGTGGCTAAACATGTCACTCCCGGTCCGATTGGAGAGGGGCCCAGAGAAAACTACAGAGTCCAACATTGTTTTTGCAAAGTTACACACTGATTCAATATTAATTTTAGTGACCTCCGATTGGCGTAACCGGGTGTCATTACTGCCGACGTGAATTACAATCTTACCAAATTTACGCTTAGCCTTAGCTAGCAGTTTCAAGTTTCGTTCAATGTCGCCTGCTCTGGTCCCCGGAAGACAATTGACTATGGTTGCTGGTGTCGCTAACTTCACATTTCTCAAAACAGAGTCGCCAATAACCAGAGTTTGATCCTCAGCGGGTGTGTCGCCGAGTGGGGAAAAACGGTTAGAGATGTGAACGGGTTGGCGGTGTACACGGGGCTTCTGTTTAGGACTACGCTTCCTCCTCACAGTCACCCAGTCGGCCTGCTTTCCCGGCTGCTCGGGATCTGCTGGGAGGGAACTAACGGCGGCTAAGCTACCTTGGTCCCGCACCGACTACAGTGGCCTGGCTAGCTGTAGGTTTCCAAGGTGTGGAGCTGAGTCTCCAATTCGCCCAGCCTGGCCTCCAAAGCTACGAATAAGCTACACTTATTACAAGTACCATTACTGCTAAAGGAGGCCGAGGAATAACTAAACATTTCACACCCCAGAGCAGAAAAGTGCAGGAGAGGACAGGGAGAAGCCACCATGCTAAACCGGCTAAGAGCTAGTAGCTGTGCTAAGCTAGCGGATTCCTAAAAAACAGCAAAGTGAATAATGTGTAAATAATTTAGAGGTGATTCAGCAGAGGGAGTGCTTTAGTTAAGGCACGTGAAGATTACACTGTGAAACCAATCGTTATCTAGTTAACTAGATCATCTAACTGCGCAGATTAAACAGCTTAACAGATACAGAAAAACACCGCTGTGCTCGGAACAGGAAGTGATACAATACCGCAGTGAATCAGTAAACTAAAATCAAACTAATCAGTAAAATCAAACTAAATCAGTACCCTAAATCAGTTCTCAAAGTCCATGCAAGATTTTTTTTCTTTTTTTATTTGACCAGTGTTATATATTTTAACATATACAGTATGTATTGTAGTATTTTATTTTGACAAATTCTGTAAAATGAAAATTGCAATCATATTCATAAAAAAATATGTACTAGTAATATATTTTATAACATTTTGTTGAAAATATACTGTGTTTGTATGTTTAGAGTTAATATTTTAGGGTTAATATTTGGGCCTCTTGATTGCTAAATTTGTCTATCTGAATGTTTGTATTTGGAAGGAAACCTGACAAAATGGTTCATCTGCATTGTCCCAGTCCAGCTGTACATGGGTACTGGCCTTGGCTGGGGAAGTAACCTGTATCATACTGGTGTCTCATTAAGGGGAGTCGTAGACTCTTATTCACTTCACGCTACAACCTGATGGGGCCACAACACTTCCAAGTTAAGACAACACTTACGAATGAAAATAATATAATAATAAAAAAAAGTTGGCATCAATTCAACAACAGATAGTTGCATCAAAAAGCATCTTTCAAATCAAAAAGAACAAATAAAATAGAGGAACTACTGACGTTAAAGTTGCTTTATTTATTGGATAAGGCGAACTGCTGTATCAAACAGACAACTTTCAACTCAACTTATAAGATGTTTTTGACATAACTACCTTTTGCCGAAGTGATACCGGATTCTTTGTGTATTTCTATATGTTCTCTGCATTTGCTGGTGTCTCCTAATTTGGAAGTGTTGCTTCCTCTCTGTTGGCCACCATACCACTGGCCTCAGGGGTTATTTAGGACTCCTTCCCTCTTCACGCTGAGGAAAGCATTTTATTCAAACCAGTCAATATAAGCTACCAAACAGGTCATTACATTGCATATGATCACATTATTTGAACTAATTTTGCAAGACTTAACCACTCTTCTGCACTAATTTTGCAGAAGCAAAGTTGCCGGCACACTGTAAAACTCAATGAGTTTAATTGAAGTCAAAACCATTTCAGGAAACCATTTGAGTTTGCCAAATTATATAAATAATTTTCAAAATTTAATTGTTAAAGTTTTAGTAACTTAACAATTTATAGTTAATTAGGGCCCTGTCCCACTGGCGTTTAGGAGGATTTGCGCATGAAATGAGGAGACAAAAGCTGAGCGTCCGCAACAAAGGTGGGCGGAAATGACAAATGTCCCCGGGTGGATCAGCGAATACTGAGGAAGAAAAGCGGATATAACAGGGAACAGAAGCGAAGGCGACCGCAGAGGCGCCCCCATGAGGGGCACAGCGGCCGTGATGCACTCGCTTCATCCATGCCCACTCTGTCTGCATGCCCGACATACCATTTGCGACCGTGATATGGCCGTGCTGGGCACGCGTCATATCTGTTTTGCACGCTGTCCCGGTCTGCAGCCAAGCCGTGCCAACCCGTCGGTTGCGGATATCAGCGGATGACAGGGGATATGCGGCGCATTGGTTGTGTATGTCCTGCGTATGTGTTCAGGCAGTGATGTGGATCTCATCCGCAGCAGGATTTTTGAGCTGCTCAAAAATGCTGGCTGCGGACATGCGTGTCTCTGCGGATGATCACGGACGTGTTCGGATGGCAGCCGACTCATACAGGAATGTTACACAGTTATTGCGGTTGTTTGGCGGATGTGGGCCACTTTTCTGCGCATTCCATCTGCAAATCCTCCTAAACGCCAGTGGGACAGGGCCGTTAGACTTATGTAGATCTAGTTTATGTTTTTCATAAAAAAGTGACAAATAAATTTCTGCCTCAAAAATTTGCGTTATATTTTGGATTAAATTTTTGATGCATTCTTTGTTTACTTGTTGACAATAATCTGTTTCTAAAGAAAAAAAAAATCAAAATCTAAAAGGACTACAACAGAATGAAAATGCTAGCTCAGAACAGAACTTGCAGTTTTTCTTAATGGTATAAATGTAGCAGCTGCACTCTGCGTTGTGTTGTTATGACTCCGCCCATTCACTCCCATGGAAGACGGATTCTCTAACCAGAAGGCTAAAACCCAGTGAGGTTTACTAACTACATCTGCACAGTGACATCTGCTGGCCTCCGTTACATAAACTCAATTAAAATGAGTGAATGGAATACACTGGAAATACATCACCAACACTTAAATGCTGTAAAACTTTAAATGCACTTAAAGGAAGTGAGTTGTTATGACAACAATTCATTTTTAAGTTAGTTTAATTAATGGAGATGAGTGACTATAACTTTTTTCAAACTTTGAGTTACATTGGCCTAATTATTGTATTAAAATGGAGTGTTTGTTTAACAGTGCACTTTGAGTGGGACATTGAACGTTGGACACTCGCACAGCAATAGTAAAGGAACAGAGGAAGGTGACGTGAGTTCAGGCCACCAAGACTAAATGAGCCTCTTTCTCTCCGCAGTGTTCAATGCAAATAAGGCAAAGGCGGGTAAATAGATATCTGGATACCGACTTCCATTTAATTTTTTTTTTTTAATGTTAATTTTCCCAACTTGTCTTTGCATTTCAGTGCGTAGCAACTTGCAGTTTGAGTCCACATATCGAATAAGCAGATATGCATGCAAAGAAGCGCGATCTTATCTAAATGCATGGAGTGAAATGAGGAATCGTGTTTTGTGAACAACAAGGGGAATTTGCCTGAGATTGCCTAGCAGGCTCTAAACAACAGTCAGCTCTTTGCAATAATTTAATATTAGCCCACAAAGGTGTTGGCTGTTAAGCAAATTTTATACATACTGCATTTCAGCTGAACAAAAATACCATTCAGTGATCTTGTTACATCCTTCCAGTGTAATTCTTTTTTCCTTTTCATTTATGAATGCATGAGGTAACTGATTTACTAGTAGACTGGTGTCAGTTGGTGCCACAGAAAGGTTAATTCACCAGTTCAACTGAAGTGACAGTTGAGTGCCTATTTATTGTAAGACTGGATCGTGTGTGTTGATTTTTTGTTCTTTTTTTTTAAGGAAAAGGATAATTTGATTTCAAGCAATTGTTACATCATTGAAGTTCCTCGTCATATCTAAGAGTTTGATGCAGACATACTGACAATACTTCCTTTTACCTCCAGGTGGCAGTGATTGTCTTTTTTCTGTTCCTGTTTTAACATGGGGGTTTCAGAAAACACAAGCACGTGTGCTATATGAGTACAAAGATGAAGAAATTAATTCGCTATAACCAGATTTTACTCTCATATGTTCGTGCTTTATTATTATGCATTTTGGGAATAATTCCTGCTGTGTTTCAGCTGCGTTCACACATGCACACAATCCACAACTGCAGCAGCTCCTTAAGTGAAAAGCACTGCAATAACAGACTTATCAACTATCCTCTAATTGACAGAGCCAGGTGGTCTGTCACTCACTTAATGCACTGCTAATAGGCGTCAGCGGTGCTTTGACTGACAGCGACTGAGCATTCCTCCTGATGCAGCCTGCACAGGGCGGAGATGCTTCTATTAATGTAGGCCGGATGCCTGGCGATTGTTCAGTCTTAACGTCGAGGCCTCTTCCACACGCGGAGGCCACGCTTCTCCTTCAGCCAGTCCGCTTAACATCACGCAGTCACCGATAATGAAGACATGATCAAAGAAGCACAACATTCCACTGGGCCGAGCAACCAAAGGGAACAGGGATCAGGCGAGAAAGGACACAAAGACAGAGGGAATGAAGGGAAAACAGCCTTTTGGTCTCTTACACTCAAATCTGCATTATAATACTGCATTTAGAGTTTGCAAAGTATGATGGAAAATAAATCCTTGAAATTTAGAAGCGTGCATGCTGAGAATGTGATGGCGATTCAGGATGTTACAATGAGAGTCTGCAAGCAAGGATGCAAAACATGAAGCATATTAAATATCAGTTTTTATTCAGCAGACCAAACATTCAAAACATTTTTTTAAAAATGACACGTTACATTTGCAATAAATCTCTCTACGTTGAATTTTTTGTGGTAAAATCACAGCATATACTTTGCTGCGCTTGCCACAAGCAGCGCTGTTATTTATCTTAATGCAACTGCTAGCCCTTCAACTGACCCATAATTTGCTACTAATAACTGCTGTGGGTGGAGTGATTAGAGCGTTTCATTAGTGCCAGCAGCTTTTATTAGTGCTGTCCCAGCTAAAGGGCCCTTGCTGTAATTGTCAGCCATTATAATATGGTGCGTTGAAAGTACAGAGGGCAGTGACGCCTTTTTTTTTAACTGCTGATGATTGAGCAATTAAACTTTGTGGCAACTTAATTACTCTCCAAAAAAAACATGGCGGTGAGACATTAAGTCTGTCATAACGGTAAACACTGCTGTCACACCTGCAACTGGATTACGCATGAGATTGTACATAATCCATATATCACCTGACCACCTGCTGATACAAAACACGGTGTGATATTATTATTCATTAATTCATTCATTCATTCATCTTCTATACTTGCTTACTCCAATGAAGGGTCACAGGGGGCTGGGAGCCTATACTATCAGTTTTAGGGTGTGAGGTGGGGTACACCCTGGGAGAAGGACGCCACTCTATCGCAGGGGCCACATACAGACAGACAAACACATTCACACTCCCCTCGCACCCCTACGGACAATTTAGAGTCACCATTCAGCTTAGTTGCATGTCTTTGGAAGTGTAAGGAAGCCAGAAAAAATCCCCCCTGTGGATGGTGTTTGTGTGTGTGATTGGGGGGGGGGGGTTCACATACATACATACATACTTACTTATTATTATTATTAATAATAATAATTGATTGTATATATTTCTGAAGTAATAATGTGAGTAGGGGTGTTTTGTATTCATTTTAGTCCTCTGGTTAATATTTAAACATGAACACCGACCTGTTCATGAGCTACCTGCTTATCTTAACGTACTGTAAACAATAACCAGCCCCGTAGTTTCCAGCATAACTAGACAAACAGATGTTGTGTACATCATAAGTAAAGCTAAAAAGGAATCATACGATGCAAGCTCCTCATCAAGTGGCATTAAAACTGTGAAAGTCGGTAATTATCAAATAAATCCTTTCCCACGTGAATGAATTCATCTGTGTGCCATAATTTTCCGCACGCCGAGCAGCTCTGGTGGTGAATGAGTCTTTTGTGCACCACTGTGTGAATGCTTTTGTGAAATTATTGCACTGTATAATGATTGTAATCATAAATTAGCATTTTAAGATAGAGTAGCATATTTGTCTGTATTCTGTGTACATCTATGCATATGTATATAAAGCATTTTTAAATGGAAACCTGAAGCAATTTAAGCCATTTTAATGGAGTTTTTACTTCAGTGGAGGAACAAAATCAGTTCAGTGAATGCTGTGGAGTTGCTGTGGATTGTTTTATGGATGGTTCTATTACTGTGTTGCTTTTATTACATGTTGCCATGGTTTTTAGCTTTTTATTATATTATTCTATTCTTAGGTTATCTTATGGATTCATATTATTTATTGTACTATTTATTTACAAATTTTATGTGCTGGGGGAGCCAGGGCAAAATGCAATTATTTGCATTTTATTGTACATTGTACTTCTAAAATGTGCATGAAAATAAACTAATAGTTGAATATGAGTATGTGAGATGCAATAATTGCACAAAATGTTATTTTATTTTGAATTCTCTGAATAAGCTATATTTGCAGAAACACCAGTTTGAAAACAGAAAGTGCTATGAATTATAGGAGTATTGTACAAAATGCTTTGAAATTTCTCTTTTTGTTCATCTTTTTAAATGCATTCTATATTGTAATAGCCAAGTGGCCTCTCTGTGCGTGCGTGCGTCCATGCGTGTGTATGGCTTCTATCACGCAGAAACCAAGGGTGAGTCTGACAATTGCCATTTGGTATACTTGTGTTTTGGGTCAAGGATGAATTCTGCAAAAATGGAACATTGATGGTACTAATATTTTTGGAGAAATAAGCAGTTTTACTAACCAGTAAACAATGGATGTTGTGCTGCAATGCACCATGGGAGTTTGGGGTTTTAAATGATGTTATTGTGGTTCATGTTAGTATAACAGTGTTGTTAGTGTTGTTGATCTATTGTGTTTTTGTAGTTCAATTGGTTTAGTCAGTTTAGTTATGTGTCATGTTGCTAATCCTATGAGTGAAATGTGTAGTGCGTTTGATGTCTTCCACCACTGTCTCTGTTGATGCATGTCTAAAAATAGAAGCACCTGCTTGAGGCAGAATGCGGAAAAGACAAAAAGCTCTCCGTGCGAGCGTACATGCATATGTGTATAGTGTTGATCACAGACAAACTGGAGACAGCAGACATTTGCCATTTGGTATGCTTATGTATTTTGGGTCAAGCATCAACGCTGCAGAAATGGAACACTGATAGGGATAATATTTTTGGAGAAACTACAGATATTAGCTAATGTCGCTAATTATATTCTTGACTAACACACTATTCCATCAGGCGAAATAAAGTTTTATCTTATCTTAAAAGCGTGAGTGCATGCATGACTTTATTTAGTAAGTTCAATGTAAGTACACAATATAATTGTAAACATGTCAAAAATACATGGATGACAGAAGAAAGTGAAAACACAGTTCCATTGTGGTCCACTTAAAAATCAAATAAAATGGAAGTAATAATAACAATAATAATGATAATAATAATATTAATGATAATAATAATAGTGTGTTATGATACCAAGAATCTAAACAATTTCTAAATACCTTAAGACAATAAATTAACATTTAAAAATTATGTAACTAACAGGAAAAAAGGGTTGAGTTCTTCTTGTAAAACTGCTGAGGTCTAAGGTTTTAAAAACATTCTGGACTCACACACCATTCCAACTCATTATAGAAACTTTGCATAATTTATTACCACCCTTGAAAAATGCCAGCTACTTATTTTATAAACACTACCCAATCTAGAGCCCATACCCCCGCAGGCAACAAGCTAGATATCTTTGAAACCTGTAGCACAGATCGAGGTGTGTGCAACCACAAACACAAAATGACCACAAAAAGACATTAATCGCAGCAACAGATGTGGATTCTAGTTTTTCTTAAACTGGAACCTTTGTTTTCAGGGTTCCTGTTTGTTAGAAGTGATCATTAATGAGGTGATGCTTGATATGTGTCTTTATGTACAGACCCAGGTACAGTGTGTTTACGCCTTCAAAATCAGAAATAATATGTGTTCAGTTAACATTAAAATGTTGTTTGGATGTTTAGATGATCACTGGAAGTCAGGGTGGTCATAAACTCTTGATATATACCATAAACATGTGTAAATATTGTTGTCAGTTACTAGTGCCATGAGTTGAAGTTATACAGAAATCATTTGCATGAAAAAAGGTTTTGTGACCTCAGAATGAGGAAAGTATGTAAATGCTAATTGGTACAGTGAAGGGAGACTGACCATCTGTGTTCACTCACTAACAGCTGTAAAACACAATGTTTTATAGTAAGTCACTGGCAGACTTTTATTTTCTTTGTTAATATCCAGCAATCAGCTTTGGGGCTGGGAATATTAACAACTATCCTGTTGGTTGTTTTCTCAGTTTCCAATAGTTGTTTGGTTCCTTAAAATGTCAGACAATGGTGAACAATGACAATCACTTTTTTCCAAATCCCAATAAGTCCCGAAATGTTTTGTTGTGTCCACAACCCAAAGATTTAGTGTCAGAGTCAGAAAGAAGTGGGGCTTAATTTAATAGTTGATTAATAATCAATTAATCATTGACCACATTGGGTGTGTTTTTAAAGAGAGCAAACCTTATGAAGAGTTCATAATTAAAACCCAGAGAGTCCTTTTTGTTTTTAATTGAAAAAAATGGCATTTAAAATTGAATTTTAAAGGAAAATGCATTAGAAAATGCACAGATTTCCACAAATAAAGTAAAAATGGCGTGTTCCCATTCTTCAGTATTTTGCACAGTGATGGTTGTCTAGCAGCCAAGTGCATGAAAATTCAGTAAGGTATATCTTATATATTATATTCCAATTCTAAGGTGGAACTAAGCCAGTATACAACGGTATAACTAAATATCTAAAAAGGAAGAGTAAAATAGGAGAGTAGAAAAGAGTAGATTATGGCCACTTAGGTGCCTGGTCTTGAGAACTTAGGTTTTTGACTTAGTGAGTTTTGCATGTAAACCTGTCATATAAGATGTAACTTATGACACCAAACACAATATTGTATTCATTTGGCAAATATGAAATCTCCAAATGTTAAATAAAAAAAATAAATCTAATGGTACTATTGCAAATAAATGTTTGGGGTTTTCTTTTTTCAAGAAAGTCATGTGTTAAAGAAAGCAACTTTTTTTTAATTGAAAAGCTGAATACTTAATATTGAATGCTATAGTTCAGTGTATGATTCCATCGGTGACAACAGTCTGAGAATAATATAAACAAGAATTGACAGTCAACATATTCTTGAAGGGAAAAAAGGCTGCAAAAAAAGAGAGATAGTTCACTCAGTGTGAGTGTGCGTGTGCGCGTGTACATATATATAAAACAAGGCAACAAGATGCAAAACAATTTTTTTTTTCCAAAATTTGAAATGTTAAAAGCTGTTACAAGATAATTGTGCTGCAAAATGAACATGTTCTGTACAGAAAGGTTTGAAATTGGAGGGGGAAATAGTTCAGAGCTGTGACTGTGTCTGTGCACTAGGTGGCGCCGCTTATCTTCACCAAGACCAAATTATTCTCTGACAGTAAATCTGTTGTGACACTTCTGTACACTGTGGTGAAGTTTAGTCAGGACTGACACATTATCAGGACGCCATAGATAATTAAATTTAATTAAAGATTTTTCTATAATGTTTTAAAATTATTTTTAAAAGGAAGAAAATTAACCCCCAATACACTGAAGGAGCCAAGTTTGTATAAGTGTGATTGTTTGCTGTGCAGCAATCACACAATTAGATTTTGACCCATATGTTAATGCCAATGCATGGACTTACAAGCGTATGCATTCATGCACAAGCCCTCTCTGTGTGTCTCTCTCTTTCGTCTGCTGCTCTCTGAGTCATTCAGAATAATTTGATCTGAGGAGAAAAATCTGGTGCAGTTGATTAAAAAGGATTCACGTGATGAAGGTTCTGGTCTTGCTGCTGAGGACTTTAGTTGCAGCCCAGCGAAGGCAGCAGCTGGAAGCGTAATTACCCGGGCTGATTTATACGTCATTAAGGCCTCCATATAAGTCCCCCTTTTGAAAAGAGCAGTTAAGCTACTTATACTTTCACCAACAGCGGCAGTTCCGTGCAAAATGAATGTATGCCGTTCCTCTGCAAGCATATGGTATTTTCTCACCTATTATAATTCAAGTTGAATGAGCAAAAATTAGTTGGCTCAGTTACCGCCACGTTTGTCACACATTAATTTCACACCGACGTTTTGTAAATGGGGCTATTACGTTAAAAAACAAAGCAGAGTGAATGACCACGGTTTTGCTGTACTTAGAAAAAAGAGAGGGCCTCATTCGTACGCCTGTCATTTTCAAACAAGGCACCATTATGGTTTGCGCAGAAGGAATATCACACCTTTCACTGAGGCCGCCGCCTCCTCTGGGAAAGCCTGGAAATTGTAACCTGCAACAGATCCATTGACTTCAAAAATCCAGCCATTTGATTTTCATTTTGTGTTGCATTTCCGCAGGTATATTTGAAGTTAAAGAGAGCAAATATCATTCATATTAAACACGCGTTGCAGGCATGGAGTTTCTCTCCACTCTTAAACTCTTAATGAGTTTGATTAAACTCAAATGAAGCCATTATTATTTTGTGTCTGCACAACTGAAAAGGCGTTCTTTAGTTAAGTCAAGTATATACATTTTCATGACCCTTGACAGCTTATATAGACACGGTTGCACCGAAGGAGCCGCTCAGCGGGACTGTGCACATTGTTGCTTTAACGTCCTGTGCCAGTTATCCCTCTCTCCTCAAGCCATTGGCAGATACCTCCTATTGGCTTTTTGTCATGGAGCCATGGCTTGTACAGTGACTGAGGTTTGCGAGCTGGAGAGAGAGAGAGAGAGAGAGAGAGAGAGAATAGAGGAGAGGAGAGAGAGAGAGGAGAGAGAGAGACGGCAAAATGAAACCAAAATAATCCTTTCTTTCATGTCATTTCTAAGTGAAGGGAGCACGGGCTGACAGGGGCCTAAATCATTGCCTTGTGGAGTACCTGGTGTCTTGGTGTCATCATGCTCAGCAAATCATTAGGCTCTAAGAGAGGTGTGTGACACAACACCCATAACGTGCATGTCAGCTGTCATGCTCGAACCACAGCCCCCTGACCTCCACTTCAGCTTCTGGTATTTGTGAGCTGTTAGCCTTCTTCGGGTGTAATGAGCTGCAGGATTGAAATCAGGATTTCAAAAGTCAAAGGGTGCTGTAGTAATTCAGATCTATAAAGTATTTGGAGATTGACCTTTTTGAAATATGACCTCTCTGTATACCACCACAATGTAGATTAAATGAAATACTGGAGATGTGTTTGTAGTGTCTATGTTTAGATTGAATTCAAGGGGTTTAACAAAATACCACAGGTCCTCCGTTTCATTAGAAGTCAGATCAGTAATATTACAGGCCCTGAGGCCTGTGGGTGCAGGTGCTTATCTCAGGATCCTGCCGTGTGAAGCAGATGAGAGGCTACAGCTGAGTCCCAATTTAGGGGCTGCATCCTACTAGGCCTACATCCTATGACGTTCTGACCTTCTGAGATTGTGAAGCCCAAACCAGCTCTCCTGAAATGAGATGGTCTAGCTGCCCATGGTGTTATTAGCTTTTCCTGCCCCTACCACCTAGCAACCTTGGTAGCTGCACACAACAACCCATAATTTAGTAATCATTTTTCAGGATAAAGTAAGTTCTTTTGGCTTCTCCCTTTCACTCACTGTCGCCACAACAGATCCAATATGGATTTGCATGTTTATGTAGTTTCACGCCGGATGCCTTGCCTGAGACAATTCCACAATACATGGACAATAGACACGGGTGGTCTTGAATTAGGAACCTTCTGACTTCACTGCAAATGCACCATGCTGCCGTCTTTTTATAATTGTATACATGGAGCTGGAAATTGTGATTTATTATTATTATTATTATTATTATTATTATTATTATTATTATTATTATTTTAAATTTACCAACCATGTTGTCTTGCACAAAGCAGCCCGGTGTCACGGTTTTTTTTTTCGTGCCCCCGTCATGAAAAGTGACACGTTTTTTGTATTTTGCTAGTTATAATCTTCCTCTTCTCCTAACTCTAACCATAACCATAACGTAAGTGTTACCCTCCACCAAATTGTTAACCATGACCCCCCCCCAGATTCCCCCATTTCACCTCACATTTTGTGCCGCCCGTCACGAAATGAATTTGTGCTTCCATTATGAAAAACGCCCCATTTCATACCCCTGTCACAAACCCATAGATTAATGTACTTTTTGTAACTCAGTCCCCACAAACCACCATGAGCCTGGGTTACGAAACACTAACACTTCGATTATTTGGCCCTCGAAGGATACACCTTCGTTTGTGGGGGAAAAGAAAGCCGCATTTGTTGGCTGCATTCCAAGGAACCTTCGAAATGAGATCGCCTAGTCACACCATTAAGACACCTACGGTCAACGAATGCAGCCGTCAAAGGGCGGTCGCTCCTGAACCTGCAACACAGTCTAAAAACTCAGCCAGCAGGATACTTACTGAGCCAAGTCCAGCACCTATTTACGGTGGTGGACTGGGACAGTGCAGATGCAGTGTTTTTGTCAAAGGACACTGACAGGTAGCATGAGCGCAATTCATACCCAGGTCTACATTTTTTGGTATGGCCAGATCCTTATCCAATCAGCTACACACCACAGACACATTCTTTACTCGTTCAGAAGTAGCCATTTTAAACAGCTGCTATACCAGAAGCATTGGACAAAAAATAAGTAATTAATAAAAACGGCACTCTGTGACCATGACTTTAACCTTTTCTTTTTTTTTTTCTTTTTTTTTTACAATGGGACCTGCAGAATGGATGTATATTAACAAATGATAGGAAGTTGATGACACAAAACATGAAATATTTTCATACTGTCATACTGCAATGACATAGAAGTCAACGGAAATGTAAGTATCACTGACTGTGTGATTCCACACAATGACACTGTCAAGAATTTTGCTATGAACCTGTATCAGACCCTTTCCTTTGATGCACATATCAAGAAACTGACAAAGTTGCTCTTTTCACTTGCAAAACTTTGCAAGGATCAGACCAGTGTTGTCTGTGCTGGATGGAGAATTTTTGTTCCATTGTTCTGTGCCATCCAGAACCGATTATTGTAATGTTTTATTGTTGGCTTGTCATTCAGAAGTACCAGGGTGTCTTCAAATGTTTCAAAATGCGGCTACTGGGTGTTGACTGGACTGGAATGAGAAAGTGTGATCTGATTACCCCAGTATGACAGACCTGTTATGTGAGGGCAGATTTCAAGGTTCTATTGAATTTTAAGATACTGAGTGGCTGTGCACCTTCTTATTTGGCTGAATGCTGGCACGCTCCTTGCATTCACAGGAGAAGGTTTGTTGTGTGTTTGACGGATTACGTAAACTATGGGTGGGAGACAGAGCTTTTTCATATCATGCACCAACTTGAACCGGTTTGCCAGTTGAAGTAAAACAATCAACTTCTGGTGAGGCCTTAAAGAACAAACTTGAGACTGTTGTGTGGGCCGCTGAAGAGGAGGTACTGCTGGCCCACCACCACCAGAGGGCGCCCTGCCTGAAGTGCGGGCTTCGGGCACGAGAGGGCGCTGCCGCATTGCAGAACCAACCGGGAGTGACAGCTGTCACTCATCACCCCTGCCAGCTGTCACTCATCAGCCATCACTACAAAGCCGGCAGCATCTCCACCTCACTGCCAAGATACAGTCTACCTGGAAGGTAAACACTCAGCCGTAGTTTTGTGCTGTACAATCATTCTGAACAATTTGCAGGCGTTCCTGTTGACTGGTCAGCAGCTGGAAGCTGGAGGAGACGACGCTCTTCGCTGCTGGGATAAGTAGTCATACAGGCGCTGCACGTTATTGTTCCTGCATGACTGTGATTAAGAGTTGGAGGTGTTCCCTCCAAGTGGAAAAGAACTGTTTGCTGACTGTTTTGCTGGGTGTGCTCACACCCACCATAAACTGTTTTTGCTTCCTGCCAGCAGTACCGATCCGACAGCTGGAGACGGTGGCCACCTGGGGAGATCAGGACTTGGCGTCTCCTGTGTGTTTCCAGATCCGGTGGCAGTGGAAATCATGTGGGGCCCGGCTCTTCTCTGGACAGTGCTCTCCTATCCTCGAGCCTGCCCACACGCCCCCTTCGTGTAATTGACTGTAATTTAAATTCTGTTTCCGTCTGTATTCCGTTGTGCACATTTACAACAGTAAATTGTTATTCTTTGGCTCATCCATTGTCCTGTTCATTTACACCCCCTGTTGTGGGTCCGTGTCCCTACACTTTCCCAACAGGATATCTCGGCCAACGTCATGGATTCCGAGGGGCGTCAACCATCCGTTGAACAACCAATGGAAGAGCAAGGAGCACAGGCGCCAGCAGGAGGCATGTTAGGTGAGTTGCAGCGCATCTTAACCGCCTTCACTGCTCGGATGGACTTAGTGACCGAGCAGAGCAATATACTCAATCGCAAGATGGAGGCTCTCACCGCGGAGGTGGAGGCGCGCGCACAGGGCGCGGCTGCAGCTCCTCCTCCCGCTGTATGGTGCCGCATACAGACGTTCCACTGGTCATTCAGCGAACCCCCCCACCGTCCCCTGAAGCATACATAAGTCCCCCGGAACCGTACGGAGGTTGTGTAGAGACGTGCGCAGACTTCTTAATGCAGTGTTCGCTCATCTTTGCACAGCGTCCCGTCATGTACGCGTCGGACTCGAGCCGGGTGGCTTATGTGGTTAATTTGCTTCGAGGTGAGGCACGCGCCTGGGCTATGGCGCTTTGGGAGCAGAGTTCACGGCTCCTAACGGTGTATACTGAGTTTGTGAGGGAGTTCAGACTGGTGTTCGATCACCCACATAGAGGCGAGACTGCTTCAACGGTGCTGCTGTCTATGAGACAGGGGCGTTGGAGTGCAGCCGAGTATGCAGTCGACTTCCGCATCGCGGCTGCGAGGTCCAGCTGGAATACTGTTGCACTCCGCGCCGCCTTTGTAAACAGACTGTCTCTGGTCCTAAAGGAGCATCTGGTGGCTAAGGACGAGCCGCGGGATTTGGACGGGCTTATTGATCTGGTTAAACAATTAGACAATCGGTTAGAACAACGCCGTCGGGAGCGAGACGAAGGACGTTGCCGGGCACACGCCGTCCCTCTCCCTTCCGGGTCCGAAAAGGTTCCGCCCTCCCCACGCTCCACAGCCTCAGCGCTCTGTGTGGCAACAGCTTCCCCTGCTGACGTTGCTATGGAGATGAGCAGGGCCAAAGGGAGATCAGATGACAGAATGAGGAGGCTGGCCCACGGGGAGTGTTTTCTCTGCAGCTCAAAGGAGCATATACAGAAAAACTGCCCCAAACGGAAAAAACGACAACACTTGCCTTTAGAGACTGGGCTAAGGGTGGGTCATAACATTCATGTGGGACGTACACGCCTATCTGCACGTCTCCCAGTTACAATCCTGTGTGGGGATCTAACCCTTCAGGCCCCAGCACTGGTGGACACGGGGTCAGAAGGGAATCTGCTGGACAGCAGATGGGCAAGGGAAGTAGGGCTCCCTCTAGTGGCGCTCCCTTCACCATTGAAGGTGCGAGCACTAGATGGCAGCCTTCTCCCTTTAATCACACACAAGACACTGCCAGTAACTCTGGTAGTGTCTGGGAACCATCGGGAGGAGATTGAGTTTTATGTGATTCCTTCTACCTCCCGCGTGATTTTGGGCTTCCCGTGGATGATAAAACACAATCCCCGGATTGACTGGCCGTCTGGGGTTGTGGCTCAGTGGAGCGAAACCTGCCACCGGGAGTGTTTAGGATCCTCAGTTCCCCCCGGTGTGACGGCTAATGAGGAGGTTAAATTCCCCCCCCAATCTGACGGCGGTGCCCGAGGAGTACCACGATCTTGCTGACGTCTTCAGCAAAGATCTGGCACTCACTCTTCCCCCGCACCGTCCGTATGATTGTGCCATTGATTTGATCCCGGGCGTTGAGTACCCGTCCAGCAGGCTGTACAATCTCTCACGTCCAGAGCGCGAATCAATGGAGACCTACATCCGGGACTCATTAGCTGCCAGGCTGATCCGAAATTCCACCTCCCCGATGGGTGCTGGTTTCTTTTTTGTGGGCAAGAAAGACGGCGGACTCCGTCCATGCATTGATTACAGAGGGCTGAACGAGATTACGGTTCACAATCGATACCCGTTGCCCCTGTTAGATTCAGTGTTCACGCCCCTGCATGGAGCCAAAATCTTCTCAAAGTTGGATCTTAGGAATGCGTACCACCTGGTTCGGATCCGGAAGGGAGACGAATGGAAGACGGCATTTAACACCCCATTAGGTCATTTTGAGTACTGGTCATGCCGTTCGGCCTCACTAATGTCCCTGCGATGTTCCAAGTGTTGGTAAATGACGTCTTGCGGGACTTCCTGCACCGATTTGTCTTTGTATATCTAGACGATATACTCATCTTTTCCCCGGATCCTGAGACTCATGTCCAGCATGTACGTCAGGTCCTGCAGCGGTTGTTGGAAAACCGGCTGTTTGTGAAGGGCGAGAAGTGCGAGTTCCACCGCACTTCTTTGTCCTTCCTGGGGTTCATAATCTCCTCCAACTCCGCCGCCCCTGATCCAGCCAAGGTTGCGGCGGTGAGAGATTGGCCCCAACCAACAAGCCGTAGGAAGCTACAACAGTTCCTCGGCTTTGCGAACTTCTATAGGAGGTTCATCAAGGGGTACAGTCAGGTGGTTAGCCCCTTGACAGCCCTGACCTCCTCCAAAGTCCCCTTCACCTGGTCGGATCGGTGCGAGGCCGCATTCAGGGAGTTGAACGCCGGTTCTGGACTGCACCGGTTCTGGTGCAGCCCGATCCTAACCGCCAGTTCGTGGTTGAAGTGGACGCCTCTGACTCAGGGATAGGAGCTGTGTTGTCCCAGAGCAGAGAGTCCGACAAGGTTCTCCACCCATGTGCCTATTTTTCACACAGGTTGACCCCGGCGGAGCGGAACTATGACGTGGGCAATCGGGAACTCCTTGCGGTGAAAGAGGCTCTTGAGGAGTGGAGACATTTGTTGGAGGGAGCTGCGGTGCCATTTATGGTTTTCACGGACCACCAGAACCTGGAGTACATCAGGACCGCCAAGAACCAAAGATCGGATGCCCTGTCCCAGGTCCATGAAGACGAAGTCAAAACAGAGCTGTCGGATCCGCCGGAATCCATCATTCCTGAGTCCACTTTCGTGGCCACCCTCACCTGGGACGTGGAGAAGACCGTCCGGGAGGCCCTGGCATGGAACCCAGACCCAGGAAATGGACTGAAGAACTGCCTCTACGTCCCACCAGAGGCCAGAGCTGCAGTCCTGGACTTCTGCCATGGTTCCAAGCTCTCCTGTCATCCAGGAGTGCAAAGGACCGTGGCAGTGGTCCGGCAGCGCTTCTGGTGGGCGTCCATGGAAGCCGACGTCCGGGATTATGTCCAGGCTTGTACCACCTGCGCCAGGGGCAAAGCTGACCATCAACGGGCACAGGGACTCCTCCAGCCGTTACCTGTGCCTCATCGCCCCTGGTCCCACATCGGCCTGGACTTCGTCACGGGCCTCCCTCCGTCCCAAGGCATGACCACCATCTTCACGATAGTGGACCGGTTCTCCAAGGTGGCCCACTTCGTGGCCCCCCCAAAGCTCCCTACGGCCCCGCAGACCTCCTGGTCCACCATGTCGTGCGTCTGCATGGGATACCTACAGACATTGTCTCCGATCGTGGTCCCCAGTTCTCCTCTCAAGTCTGGAGGAGTTTCTGCAGAGAACTGGGGGCCACTGTGAGCCTCTCGTCCGGGTATCACCCACAGACTAATGGACAGGCAGAACGGGTCAACCAAGAAATGGAACAGACCTTACGCTGTGTGACATCCGTGCACCCGACGGCCTGGAGTGAACATCTGGCCTGGATCGAGTACGCGCATAACAGCCAGGTGTCCTCTGTCACCGGCCTCTCCCGGTTTGAGGTGTGTCTAGGGTTCCAGCCCCCATTGTTTCCCATGGTGGAGGGAGAGGTCGGTGTGCCCTCAGTCCAGGCCCACCTGCGGAGATGCCGTCGGGTGTGGCGCACCACCCGTTCTGCCCTGTTGAAGGCCCGGATGAGGGCTAACGCCCATGCAGACCGCCAGTGTTCCCCGGCCCCTGCATACCAGCCCGGGCAGGAAATGTGGCTATCAACGAAGGACATACCCCTGCAAGTGGACTCCCCAAAACTGAAGGAACGCTTCATTGGTCCCTTCAAGATCCTCAAGATCATCAACCCGGCCGCAGTGAAGCTCCAACTCCCAGCTTCACTGCGGATCCACCCTGTTTTCCATGTGTCCAGACTGAAACCACACCACACCTCACCCCTCTGTGCTCCCGGACTGGTGCCACCTCCTGCCCGGATCATCGACGGGGAGCCGGCTTGGACGGTGGGCCGGCTTGGACGGTGCGCCGGCTCCTGGACGTCCGTCGGAAGGGCCGGGGGTTCCAGTACTTGGTGGACTGGGAGGGGTATGGACCCGAAGAACGCTCCTGGGTGAAGAGGAGCTTCATCCTGGACCCGGCCCTCCTGGCCGATTTCTACACCCGACACCCCGACAAGCCTGGTCGGGCGCCAGGAGGTGCCCGTTGGGGGGGGTCCTGTTGTGTGGGCCGCTGAAGAGGAGGTACTGCTGGCCCACCACCACCAGAGGGCGCCCTGCTCGAAGTGCGGGCTTTGGGCACGAGAGGGCGCTGCCGCATTGCAGAACCAACCGGGAGTGACAGCTGTCACTCATCACCCCTGCCAGCTGTCACTCATCAGCCATCACCACAAAAGCAGGGCAGCATCTCCACCTCACTGCCGAGATATCAGTCTACCTGGAAGGTAAACACTCAGCCGTAGTTTTGTGCCGTACAATCATTCTGAACATTTGCAGGCGTTCCTGTTGACTGGTCAGCAGCTGGAAGCTGGGAGGAGACGACGCTCTTCGCTCCTCGGATACGTAGTCATACAGGCGCTGCACGTTATTGTTCCTGCGTGACTGTGATTAAGAGTTGGAGGTGGAGGTGTTCCCTCCAAGTGGAAAAGAACTGTTTGCTGACTGTTTTGCTGGGTGTGCACACACCCACCATAAACTGTTTTTGCTTCCTGCCAGCAGTACCGATCCGACAGCTGGAGACGGTGGCCACCTGGGGAGATCAGGACTTGGCGTCTCCTGTGTGTTTCCAGATCCGGTGGCAGTGGAAATCGTGTGGGGCCCGGCTCTTCTCTGGACGGTGCTCTCCTATCCTCGAGCCTGCCCACACGCCCCCTTCGTGTAATTGACTGTAATTTAAATTCTGTTTCCGTCTGTATTCCGTTGTGCACATTTACAACAGTAATTGTTATTCTTTGGCTCATCCATTGTCCGGTTCATTTACGCCCCCTGCTGTGGGTCCGTGTCCCTACACTTTCCCAACAGAGACTTGCCTTTAATCTAAGGCATATAACCTCTGAGGATTGTGAGGTATGGTTTTGTTCAGCACCTGACTGATATGGATTTTTTGGGGATATGATACCAATATTAGGGTGTAAAAAAAATCTGATGCTGATATAAACATACAAAAAAAATTGCAATGATTCCTAACATTTCGTTATTGATGCAGGATGTTTTACAGTTTAAACATGAAATTTACACATGAACTTTATGCTAAATAAGTACAAATATAATCAAAAAACATACATCACGCTGCCTTCACTCGAATTAGCAGTCACTGCATCACATGGCTCGGTATTTGCATAGAACAAACTTCTCGTCTGTTTTGCCTAGCTGGTGGCACAGTGTTCACTTGTCTCTTGTCTTTTTGTAAAACGCCCATTCTGACTGAAAACGTATGTCAGCTGGTCACTTTGCCTCTGCCTTTAGTAGGAAGTGTGATCAAGGGGTGATGGGGTCCCAGCCATCCTTGAAAGCATTGTTAACAATGCTGTCAGAGTGCTGTAGTCACACCATTTCCAACAACTAAGAAATTTTTTTGTATTATCTACTGGGTAAAATAAAAGTTTACATACTCATATCAGTAAAAATAACGCAGATACCAATATATTGTAAAAAGCTCATATTGGCTGATATTATCAGACAACTGGCATATCTGTCAGACTTTAGTTTTTATTTATGCTTTGTAATGTTTATGATTTTAAGTTTTAATCTTATTTTAATATATCTTTTGTGTGGTGTCATGTTTATGGTTTTATCATTTTATGGGCTCTGATGTGCAGGATTTTGAATTGTCTGAAAGCACTTTAGAAATAAAATGATTGATTATTATTATTATCCCCAAATTTAGAGTGTAGGTGATGTGGGTTGAGAATCTTCTTCCATACTCTCTGTTTGGAGAGTTTTGTGTTAAAGGTAAGGACTCCCTAAACATGCAGATAAACCTAGAAAGAGTCTGTAATCCAACATCCATATGTGCACAGTGAAGGTGTTTGTGTCATTGTGATATTTTCTATGATAAATTTTGTCAGTAATGGAGCCATTAGGAAGAAACCAGTCATAGAGAGGTCATATCTCAAATGGTTTGCAGTCATAAATACACAGCTACTGACAAGAGAGAAACTGTTAGATTCCATTGGGCGGGTGCATTTACAACTCGGCCCTCTGCAGTTCTCCTCCTCCTCCCTAGGTATCTCCTTCACATGAATGTCAACACTCTGTAGGAGGATTTAAAGTTGCTTTTAACCCTCACCGCCTCATAATTACCTTGACATTTACCCTGCATTCAATCACCTTTTTAACAGCAGATTTATTGCAATGACTTTTTTGTATTGCAGAAGGCAGCAGTAATTATGCAGGTTATTAAGAGTCCTCATATTAATGCAGTTTTTACATGGATAATATTCAGCATTCTCTGTTTTGCCGTATGTAAGAGTGCAGTGTTGGACGCCTTATGAAAGTGACACAGGAAAGGACAGAAATACTATTAAATGAAGTATCAGATGACTTGGGGTATGAGGACTGGAACAGGGTAGCACTGCCTTTCCCTTCTTTATTGCTCAGGTTATTATCACAACTGCTGGAGAATTGTCGAGATGGGGAGATAGGAGTGGCAACGATCCATCCGGGACTCGTTCATCACCACACACAGCAGCCCCCCGAATAGAAATTACATCTGCATTTGAATTAGTAACATTATTCGGCAATTTGGCTCAGAGTGAACATTGTTCCATTGAAGGTGGAATTAAATTAGAAAATGATGGAGTCTTTAATTTTCAGATTATAAATCAGGGAATATAATTCACCTCCTTGTACCTTAAGGGTAATCACATTATTCTAAGCGACATTTTATCCTGAGCCCTGCCAAGTGATCTCATCACGACATGCAGTCACACACCAATCATGCTACTCGGGAAAGCAGGAAATACATCTTCTCTTGAATTAGACATAACGCACGAGTATCTTCTCCTGCACGAGAGCTTATTTACATTAATTTGATGGTGCTTCTGATCTCATAAACACTGCATCGAGAATTACTTGGTTCAAGTGTTAAAGCTTCGCTTTGCAACACTTAAGTGCATACTTATGTTGGTTGAAGATCGGGTGTACAAAAAGATTGTCTACAAGTGTGGATAGCGCCGCGTTTAACCATTTATAACTGCTAAGGTTATTTAAAGGTGACTGAATCTGCATTAAAATTTAGAATTACGTGCACTCAACACTACTGGGTGCTTTATTTTAACATTCCATCTCGTTTTTGACAGTTGCAGCTCTTTAAAGTTACCAAAAAACTGAATTCCTCCTGCAAAAAAAAAAACGAGCTTCACTGTTTTTCTAAACATTTCTGCAACATTACTTTGAGAACTACGCTTGGTTGTAATAAACAACTTAACAACTCACGGTTGCACGTAACCTGGTCAAATGAAAAAGAATAGATCGACATTTTACTGCAGTCGCAGCTGCTATGGCCTAAAACTCTGCCTGTTCATTTCATTCTGGCCAATGCCCAGACCTCATTAAAAATGAATGCACTCCTTAAACCCCAATACTAGGCCTTTTCCATTAGGGAGAGAGATATGAGGGTGATAAACATTATTTGTGATCGGATATGAATCGTGTGAGGATTGGCTGCAATATTGGAAGCTGCATTGAAAAGTGATTGTGCTTGAATTTCTCCATGCAGTTTTACACCATATCGCGGCTCTTGTAATTTGATTCCTATTCATTTTGGCCATTGTTGTGTACTATATTGAAAGGCCTATCAAACTGATCTAGACCATCCAATTTGGATTTTGTTATTCTGCCCCACTTGGTTGATTTTAAGCTGATCAGGATATTTGCCTGGCACAGTCTTGAGCATTCTGAATGGACTTATCTGCTGTTTAATTACCTTACTGCCTTTGTTGAAGCGAAATTCATCTATTTTGGCGGGGAGTGTGGAAGGGGGGTGTGGGAGAGGGAGAGAAAAGCTTGAATAAGAATGTTTGGTTATCTTCCATCGGCAGCTCTTGTGTGACAGCCTCTGTGACGTACAGTACAGGTGTGTTTTCATGGAAACAGTACATTGGTGGATCCCCGTGTAATAGGCAATAAAGCTTGACTGGCGATCTGAGATTCACCCCTGAGCGCTCCACACATGAGCTCCCAGATGTTTACATTTAATATTCCACTGATTGATTGATTTCATGCGACATGGTTAACATGGTCATCAATACCACCCTCAGGGCCAAGAAATTCAACTTGTCATAGATCATGTGTGTTTTGATGCATTGTCCATCTATAATTTTATTTTATTTTGTCACGTGTGTATTAGGGAAGCAGCTAACAATTAGTCTTGTAATGGATAAATCTATTGATTTTTTTTCTTAATCGATTGATCAAATGAAATTTGTTTCAGTTAATCGGTTGATTACTTTCTGATCAGTCAATGAATCCTTTGGTTACCTTCCCAGTAAATCATAACCATTAATACCATAAATGGATTTCAACATTATATTCGAATAACAGCGGTGGGCATAATACAGCTAATCAGCAAAGAGCTAATTAGTGATGCTAACCTTTTCCGTAGCAGATTAGCTTTTCAGCAAAATGAAGACCAATTGGCTTCCACTACATTTAGTTCAGTTAACTTTAAGTCAGATAACTTTTTTAGCAAAGTTTAACATTCAAAAGCATTTGTAAATGCTAAAATCATAGATGTTTGTTGCTGTTGGAGCTTATAAATGAATCCAATAAGCAAAACTAACATATCACGGTAAAGCAACAAGCATCACGTTGAGGAGAAGAAGGAGCAAGAGGTCATGCCAGAGTAAAGGGCAAGATTAGATCATCAGTTCCAAAACTTTTTAGGTTTCACTTGTGTACATATGACTACATTAGCACACCACTTGCCTGCCTCAACAACACCATAACAATAACCAGTCTTGTGCAAGTTCTCACTTGTCTGGTCTGCTTGAGGTTTCTTCCTCAAATCATCAGAGGGAGTTTTTCCTTACCACTGTCCCCTGTGTGCTTGCTCTAGGGGTTAGTAAGGTTAGACCTTACTTCTGTGAAGCGTCTTGCGGAAAATTTGTTGTGATTTGGTGCTATATAAATGAAAATAAATTGAAAATTGAAATTGGACCAGCTCAAAATTCAGTTTAGATATTTTAAAATAAGAAATTCATGTTTATAGTTCACCATTTCAATTTGTAACTCATTTATAGGCAGTTCATTTAGCACAGCTCCCACCTGAGCTGTTCCTCTGATATGTTCATTCCTGTCCATCCTCGTCACTCCCAAAGAGAATCACAACATCTTCAGCTCTGCTGCCTCCAGCTCTGCCTCCTGTCTTTTTGTTAGTGCCACCGTCTCTAAACCATACAACATAGCTGGTCTCACTACTGTCTTGTAAACTTTCCCCTTCACTCTTGCTGATATTCTTCAGTCACAAATCACTCCTGCCATCTTTCTTCAATCACTCCACCCTGCCTGCACTCTCTTCTTCACACTCTCCATTACTTTGGACAGTTGACCTCAAGTATTTAAAGTCATCTACTTTCACCACTTCTACTCCTTGTAACTGCTCTATTCCACTGGGCTCCTTCTCATTCACACACATGTCCTACTGACTTTCATTCCCTTGCTCTCCTGAGCATATCTCCACCTTTCTAGACTCAACCTCTTCTCTACTCTCACTACAGAGCACAGTGTCATCTGCAAACATCATAGTCCCTGGAGACTCCTGTCTGATCTCATCCGTCAACAGGACATGCTGTGACATGCCCACCTCTTCCACCATTCGGAAGATTCAGACGGCTTTCGGTGGCTTTTCAGTCGTGTGACTATCCGAGGAATTGTAGAAGAGGTGGGCATCATTTTTTGGAGTCCAGCATGTCCCGTGAGACTTCAACACGAAGGTGCTTTTGCTCCGCCGTCAGCAGCTTCGTGCTTCGGCACGAATTTCACCGCCACTCTTTTCATGGCCAAATCTTCTGTCACAGTGGAATGTGCCAAAAAAGTGCTGTTGTCCACCTCTTCCGCAATTTCTCGGATAGTCACACGACGGCCCCGCATCACCACAGCGTTCACTTTGGAAATGATCTGGTCATTTCGGCATGTTGATGGCCGACCGGAGCGTGGCTCGCTCTCCACCGTTGTGCGGACATCTTTAAACCAGTTGTACCGCTCCTTAATCTGTGTGATGCCCATAGGATCGTCATTGAAAGCCGTCTGAATAATCCGAATGGTTTCCACCTGGCTGTCGCCCACTTTCTGGCAAAATTTGATGCAGTAGTGCTGCTTCAGTCGTTCCGCCATTTGCCTTGCAATGAAAATCCGACAAGAGACTACACCCGTCCACACACAAAGGCTGCTTACAAGCAAATGACGCAATCAACAGGCATGAAAAAATTCACGCATGCGCACGAAGGTTCAAGGTTGGCTCATGCAAGCACACGTGATTATGTGTATATGAAGTCAAGTGTCTGTATATTGGTGTGTTTGAGACAGATTGTAGGTCCGTATGTCCATAGTGGAACATACAGCACAGAGTACATGGATGTCTTTGCTGTAAATTTTGCAGAATTCTCCACACTTCTGTTGGTTTGAGGTGAATTAGCCTGACTGTTTGACCCCAGCACACTTGTCACTGCATCTATCTTATTTTCCTCCAGGTCCACTGACAGTCAGACAGGGATGATAATGGCCGCCTTTGGAAACTCTGCACCATGGGGCAGGGATGTGATGGGCTGCAGCTCAGGCACATATTAATATTAATACATATAAAAGCCGTCCGGCTGGCACGGAGTCATCAGCTATAGACACATGCTGACATGCACGCATGCATGCATGCATGCATGCACGTGAAAACACACCGACACACACACATATGCACAAAACAAGTAAAAGGCTCATTATGGATGTAACTGCTTAGTTTGGCGGATGGACCGTTTCCCAAGGCCAGTTTGAAACATTTGCCAGCAGGAAACCTACACAGAGTGGCGGTTGTTCACAACGTTTGGGGAAAACACACATTATGTAAATGATCCTTCTTTTGGAATGGGTGACACAAAACTAGAAATGATGTGCTAATGGCTATCATGTCAGCCAGAGCTAATGGCTATTGTGTGTTTGCTTATTGTGCACGTGTGCATTAAGCAGTAACTTAGTCTAAATGACTTTACACGTGAATGCATGCAAGGAATTAAAAGGCGGCCAAGAAAAAGTTTGTCTTGCTTTGCATGTTTTAGGTAATCTGCACAAAGCGGTTTGTTAAGCGCCCAGTAATGTTGGTTTGAAGTGCAGAGAGAGCAAACGAGTGGGCCCACCTTCAGAGCACACACGAGGATGCAGATGCAAATAATGTCACCTCCGTCTTTCAACAAACAGCCACAACTGTTGGTAATCAAATTCCATTTGCATATTGGCCGAGAGTTCAGTAGCAACAACACCTACAGACATTCTAAAGAAGTGGAGTATACGCACCATTCTACATAAATTGAAGGAAATATGAAAATGTGAAGATTAAACCTGCTCTGTGTTTGACTAGAGTCCATGACATTCAAACACAAGGACGACAAGGAAATAAAACTAATATGGTTTGGAAATGAAGGTACTGAGGGGTGTCAGATTCGCTGATATGAACAGCGAACTGAACTAAAAAGCAGATTTCAATGTCAATAAGCAAATTGCAGGCTGGTGTTCTTGTTTTCTACTCCATTTCAGGCATAAAAGATGTAACCGCTGAAAAGGAAAATTGCAAAGCAAGTTAAATAGCATTTTACAGAGAATTAGACTCAGAGTGTAATGTTCATATGTCACTGAAGTGTATGCACTCCTTGATATATTAAGTGAGGTGTTGTTGAATAGCTCAGTGTTATAAAAAAAAAAAAAAGTCCAACGGTGAATTGCTGTGTGTCTTCAAAGTACTCGTACATCTTGGCATTGTGGAGTGAAAGCCCTATTGAACTCTACCTGTTACCTGGTTGTTTTGTGTATCGCCTCATCATTTCTTCCAGTCATTCAGTCATTACAAACAATACACAATTACAGAGTTGCCATTAATGTTGATAAACTGTCCGGAATTAGTTTTGTTTGAGCCAGTGAAACAATGAGTGAAACTGTTTTTTTTTTTTTGTTTTTTTGTTTTTTTGGAGTTTCACTCATGGTTTCATTTATAAACAAAACTAATTCCGGACAGTTTATCGACATTAATTGGAATGCTGTAATTTTTACAAAGTGAAAATATCACACATATCTTTTAAAGTAACATGCTAATTCTGAAGGTTTGCACATTAACCGACACACACGTCGAAAGGCATTATAGGAAATTATATTTTCTGATTTGCCACCTGATCACCCCCCCATTACAATGCACAAAAGAACGCTGCCATCTAGTGGATGTGAGTGTGAATAGCACCTATATTTTTATGAACCTCTGAGCAGTTTTGCGCTCATAAAGTATGAATATTGCGCATCTGAGGAAAGCAGTGAATGTGTGTGTTCGGTGATCCACAAATGCTGAATCACACTTCACAAACAAAATTTTCAGTTTTGCAAATGCCATTTTTTTTACAAATGAAAAAAGTGATATCTTTACAAATACACATTTATTTGTAAAAACCAACACAAGTTACAGAAATTCAGTTCAGAAATTTGTGTTTGTGCATTGCAAACCGTGTGAAAATCAAGGAATATTTGTAGATCACCCTCTGTGCATTTGCAGCTATTAAGACAAATTTAAGTCCATAAAGAAATGGTCATTGTAATAATTATCAAGCGGCAACTGCTTGGGCTAAAAAAAACAACAACAAAAAATACACTGAATGGCCATTTGAGGCTGGTTCCAAAAGTGAGTCACGTCCCTCTGATCCTCACATTAAAATGTCCGACCAACTTTACAGCAGTATAAACATGTTTACAGCCTGTTATTTAAAAAAAGGTTTTGGTCTCTATAGCTAGCTTCCCTGTTCATGCCAAATGTATAGCGGGAGAATTTTTATATAACTGATCATTTTAAGATATTTCAAGCCATAAAGGTATGAAGAGTTGCTGTAGGGGCATTGTTGCTTTACGCAACAGCTGGCGTGGCGTACGGGATCAAGGTGTGCACCCGTGCTAGCTGCGAGCAGTGGCTGCTAGCTGCGAGCAGTGGCTGCTAGCTGCGAGCAGTGGCTGCTAGCTGCGAGCAGTGGCTGCTAGCTGCGAGCAGTGGCTGCTAGCTGCGAGCAGTGGCTGCTAGCTGCGAGCAGTGGCTGCTAGCTGCGAGCAGTGGCTGCTAGCTGCGAGCAGTGGCTGCTAGCTGCTGTGGACTCTACCGTGTTTGTTCTTTCTGACCATTTTATTACAAATATGACATAATGTCATGCTATGCAGTTAATTGTACAAATGACATCTAAGAAGTCTGTGTTCCAGTATTTCCACTGAGTGAAATTTAAATACTATTTTATTATGTTAGTGCCGATGGTACTAATAAGCGGGCGTCGATAGCATGGTGATGTTAGCAACATTGATGATGCCAATCATAGCTTTTAATATCCACACTCAAGCCAGCTTTTCTGAAAACAAGCGCCCAGCTATAAAAAATATGCATTAATCAAACGTTTAATCTGAAGTTAGCCTGTTAATGTTACCTTGTTTACTATCTGTGAGATGCAGGGTGTGTTCAGGCTTCAATCGTGCCACCCAGGACATGCCAGTCATGCCCATGCTTCACCTCTATACCCACTTATTGATTGGCTGGGAGTAGAGGTGCACAGATTGTTCGATTATTAATTAACTATTAAAGTAATTGACAACAATTTTGTTAAATGGTTAATTGTTTTGTCATTTGTTAAAATATCATAATTCACTGTAATATTTTCTGTTTATTTATTTTTTTTTGTTTGTTTGTTTGTTTTGTTTTTTACTTGCTGGTGCACTCCTATCTGGCAGCAAACTGAGTATCTTTTAAAGACATCATGTTGGGCTTTGGACAACACTGACATTTTTTCACCATGTTTTGACATTTTATGGACCTAACCATTTTTCACGAAACTGCTTGCAAACATTTACAATACTGCTAGCTTTTCTACTGACTAACAGCACATTCTTGGTAGTAAACATATCCAGTGGCAAGGGCAAGCCAAGACAGACTGAAGCCAGTTCCTGTTCCAGCAACCAACTGGGCAATTTTTTACCAATTTGTTTATCACCACTCTTGTGGAGGTGCCTGTCATCATGCCCTGGTTAGACTGGCAATGGTCCACTACAGACCTTAAGACAGACATTTTATTTCATTCCACCAGGATGTCCGTGCTCACACTCCACATCTAATCTACAGCCTAGATGGGGTTGCCAGTTTATTCGCCAGCCACCAACCCATGCGCTAGATAGTATCGGGTTACATGGTTACCAGTAGCAGGCAAACCAATGCCTGACCTGACTGTATGGACCTAAGAACTAATTGAGAAAATAAATGCTAATTGCAGCTGTAGCTGGGAATTAGGAGGACCCAGGCACTGCTAAGGTGGTGACATTTGGAAATGCTCCATTTGAGCTTTTCTTCAGAAAACCTATGGGTGACATAACTGTCAGAGTGTTTGTCCTTGAAATCTACAATGTATGGTTATTAAAGTCAAACCATGCTAATGAGTACATGTACTGAAATCCTCCAAGAGGACTTTTGCTGGAGTAATTTAACCTACACCTTGATATAAATGAAGCTCAAGACACATTTAGTGACATGGAAATGTTCATGTATCCATTCACTGACTTGTCTGAAGAAAACCAACCAGCCATAAATGTGATGACGAACTAAGCCTTATGTTTAGTTGTCCAATTATTTATGGGCTGGAAAAATGGAAGGAGTGTGTATAACAATGGAGCTCCTACATGGTTAATGCTATATTTTTGTTAAACCCCTTGAATTAAAGCTAAAAGTCTACACTGTAACCACATCTTGACTGCTTGATTTCAGCTACATTGTGGTGGTACACAGAGGCAAAATTACAAAAATTGTGTCACTATCCAACTACTTACAGGTCTAATAGTAAAAGTAAAAGTTGCACTTTATTGTTCTGTACTGCTTTAATGTAGAAAAAATGGAGCTACACATTTGTTTTTGCACAGAAACAACAACAAAAAAGTCTTCTCTAAAGCAGGGGGTTGGGCTGGGACAGGACATATTTTAGCGTCAACCTGGCCTGCCCCAATAGTGTGACAGCAGGTGACAAATAACCAGGCTCATGATTGAAATCTGACAAAATAACACTGTGTTTTATAATAGCGTCCCCAAGCAGAAATATGGCAGCCGCAAACTAAACAGTGCTTCATCACCTCCATGCCAGTCCCAGCGGTTCTCCATTAAGGGCCAGATCATTGTGTTTTGCCTCCCCCCATCCCAGCTGACCGCAGAAGTGACAGCCCCGGCTTGCTGCCATGACATTGAAAAATATTTGTACTGACAAGGCCACAAATCACATGCCGACAAGTTTTAAAACTCAATATTCACTCAATGTGCATCTGCTATATTCTCGTTAAAAGTGTAATATGGTAGTCTCTCCCCTTCACGTTCTTTTATTATTACGGTATTGACAGCGACTATAATAAAGTTGTGCTGTTTTGATGCCAGGGAGGGAAGCAAGGGAGATTGAGGGAGCGGGAGTATGGGGGTGAGAGACGAAGAGAATGGCTGAGATGGTTGAACGCTCACACAGCGCTGTAACAAAAGTGCTCCATTTTCATGACAGAACTTCATCTGACATGTTTAGTTCGATGGGCTACTTGTGGGTTTCTCAATACGTCTCAAGCCCACATCACAATGCATGTCCAAACTCATAACTTTTAAACCATCAGTTACAGTCTTGGGCACTGCTCAGCTAATCAGCTAATGGCTAATTAGCAAAGCTACCTTTTTCACTTCTAGTTTAGCTTTTCAGCTAACTTTGCAAACCACTAACATTAGCTAATTTTTGACTAATGTTTAACAGTCACAAAAAAAAAAAAAAAAGTCACAAATGTTTGTAAATCCTAAAATCATACACTTGTTCCTGTTGGAGCTTATCCGGTTGTTAAGTGTGACGTAACGCATCATGTGATTTTCAACTTCCGGCTCCAAACAAAAAAGGCGCGCTGTCATTAACACTGAGAACTGCACTGAGACGATCTGATCAGGCTGCACTTACACCGTTGCACACGGACAACAGCATTAACATCGCAACATAATACTCTTTGTATATTGTGCCTAAAACTCTCCTGGATATATTAACTGGGTTTTTAGATGTTGTTACTGCGTTTGTTTTATGTAACGCTCAGGTTGTTTCTCCGTTATTTTCAATGGGAGTTTCTGCGAGCTGCGATCACTTCCTGTTCATGTCGTTCGGGGAGTAAGTGAAGTTTGCACTTTAACGTCCTGTTTATTGTAATAAATAATTTATTAACAAACAGATGTATATTTTACCTGTGCATATTAAAATATGTAAAGTAAAAGAAAAAAAAAGTTTTATTAAGTGTTCTGACCATAGAACCAGACGAATGCGGTTAACGGAGGTGGAGGCGGAGAAGGGAGGGACGGAGGTTTGCGCATAATGTAGGGGTGATTCTTAGACTATGAGCACTTATTATGTCCTTTGATCATATTGTATGAAAAACAGAAAAAAGGGGAAATTTCACACTTTTATAGTTATCTTTACAATGAAAGTGTGTTAAGAAATTTGTTCTAGTAGTCTATGATGACTTTTTCACCTTTTTTCAGCATCATTATATGCAAATATTGCCGTTTTGTGCTTGTCCCACACCCAGACTTTTGATCTTCAATGATAAAAATGAATGGTAAAGAAACGTTTTTTCTAATGTTTTAAAATATCTCTGAATAAAATATCAGTAAAATAATCAAAACATAATTGGGGTATTCAATGTCATACAACTGTTGTGATTTTTTTAAACAAAATGTAGTTGTCCCACACTATTGCCGTAATTTCCACCACAACACTGTAATATCCCTTTAAACAGTTTGTATGAAAGATTGTTTGGGTAGTTTCAATGGAGATAAACAGTGACATCAGAGCACATGTGTATAGTGCCAAATCACAAGAAACAGTTGCCCCAAGGCACTTTATATTGTAAGGCAATGGTGTGATGGAAATTACATTTACAAGGCCAATAGTGCCCGTAGTTAAAGAATCACCCATAAACACAAACTAAACTTAAACTGTAGATCCTTAAAAGGATCAAACAGACATAACTTTAATTGTAAACTTGGAGGTCTTTGGACCCGGAAACAGATTTATCACGTGATGTTGTGGTACATCAGCGCTTAACAACCGGATAGGCTAATCCAAAAGCAAAATTGACATATCGTGCAAAGTCAAAGTCAACAAGAATCATTCCATTTTTTTTGGGTGGGCTTAGAGCCTAAAAAGAAACCCCTAACACTCTAAAAAAAATATATTGCACAACGTTGTAACAATTTTCATGGCTCAACTCAGCCACTATTGTATACATGACATGAGACTGATGGTCAGATTCACTCTAGATTAGCAAAGCATTTATTTAAGTATGGTAATTTATTCTTAATTTTTTTGTCCTCTCCAAGGTAAATTAAATTTAACTAAGTTCATTCAAAGGCTTTGATGTCATTATATAGCCAAATCATTTCACTTAAATTATACTAGCTTCTTTATTTTACCTCCATTCCACTCAAAAATGTCCATGAAAATTACCTAAATTTTGGGAAAGTTTTATTTTATTTTTTAAAACCTTATTTCACTTAAGTCAGAATAAATTACACGTGGCAATTCCAGTTTTACAAACAACCTGTTTGTTATAAAATCATTGTCAACCTATGTCCAACTGCTTTTTAAAAACTGAACAATTTTGTATATTTATATGTGTATATGTGTATATTGTATATTTGTAATATCTTGTAAGTTATCAACTTACAAAAAGGTGAACATGTAAAAACCTTTTTTCATGCTGAAAATACTCTTCAATTTAAGTTATACAAACTAACCCATGAAGTTTTTTTTTTTTTTTTTTTTTTTTAAGTCAAAGGTAGATTCATATAACAAAAGCTAGCAGTTAGTGGACACTTCAACTAACTTATCAGTTGGTGGATTAGTGGTTATTGATGTTTTTAGGTTAGCTGTGCCCACCAGAGATCAGTAATAATATGGCGCCTGATGCACATTTTAACCATATATTAACGTTGCTTTTCTTTTCATTCTGCACGTTGTAGCTTGTTGGAGTGCAAACAGGATGCCCCATGTCGGCTCTACACCTCTATAACCTACTGTACTAGACTAGTGCCATCGAGCCAATGATTCCTCTAATATCCCCTTAGTCTGAAGCGTTGTCGACCATGTAGGCCCTAATGTGTGCCCACTGCGCACGAGTAAGTGTGCTTTAGGCTCACTGTTAACATAAGGCCAAATCTGTAATATAGCACGGACAATTAAGTGCACAATTTTTGTGTAAATGCAAAATCCCTCACTGTGAATTATTTAATTCCCTCTCTACAGTTCATTTAATAGAGCCCTTTTGGCGGGCGGTTTGAGTCACAGAAAACTAATTTGATTCCGCGCCTTGATTTAATTAGATTTTATGATGTATGGTATTGCTAATTCGGTGGCTCACCACGCGTTGTCGGCGCCTGTCCCTTGCACTGGCGGTGAGCTGTCACAGCCCCATTTTTAACAGTATTGAAAAATTCAAGCTTTATTATTGCCCCCTCACTCATTTTCTCCCATCAGGGGGAAAGTAATGAGCTTTTGGTCTCTCCTCTTTGCTCCTCTCTCTCTCACACACATGCTTGCTCCCTTTTTTTCCTTTTTTCTATCTTCATCCCCTTTTTCCCTTTACTTCCTTTTTTTTTGGCCCTCATTGGAAACAATAAGGGGAGATAAAAAAAAATACGAGGGAGCGAAGGGAAAGAACTGTAAGAGCAGGGAGGCAGAAAGTAGAAATGATGGGACCAGTGAGTGCAATACAATAGGGGAACATGGAATGAAATGAGCAGAGAACAAAATGAACAAATAAGATAGAAGGACGGGGAGGGGGGGGGTGATCGAGGAAAAGAATAAATGTGTCAGAGAGAAGTGAGATCTGAGCAAAGTGAATATGAGAGATAAGAAGCGGTTAGAGAGGCGGGAAAAAAGAATGTGAGAGTCACAGAGGGAGAAAAGGGAGCGGCGGGTGGGGGTGTTCGCAGAGTTCCAGGCTCGCCGCTCCAGCATTAGCGCGCTGATTCATGAGTTAAGTTTCCCCAACTGCCCATGGCTATTGGCTTTCAGTTCCTTCGGCTGTCATTTAGACGCCAAAGAGTCTTTTGGTTAATGCACTGTTTTAATGAGAGTGCGCCGCTCGCTAATATATTTGACTGTATGAAAGGTCACAACAGGAAGCTAAACAGATTGAGGGAGAGCGAGCGCAACGGCGGCGCCGTCAAGATGCAAGACAGGTTTTCGAGTGGGGGTGTCGGGTGGGTGGTGGGGTTAATGTTAACCATGAGGCAGCTTGCTACTGCACGCCACGCCTGGTATTCCGTTACCAAACATCCACCTCTGCATAATCAGCATTGGAGGTGATGGGGCGGCTGCGCCCCCCCCAATAGTTACGCCCCATCCATCACGGGCTTTAACCAGAAAAGTTAGAGATGGAAAAAGATAGGCAGACACCGCGAGGAGGCACATGTTTCATTACCCGTATAATCACCAATCTGATTGCCACACAAGCAATATAAGAGCGCCCCAAAATTTATAGCCCACCAACCCATTAACTATGCCTGGAATAGTGAGCTGATATGGGAACATTTGCTCCTAAAATTCCATAAAAGTAGCTACAAAATTTATGGACGCAAATTTGTCGTTATTAAAACTTTTGACATCATGTAGCGATATCGCTAAAGTAGCCATATCCTTCACATTCCTGACACAGAAGTTACGCCAAAGTAGACCGAAGGCACCATCAAACATTTTGACAACCTTGCATAAACAAGCCTGACCTCCGCCGCCTTCTCTCCTCGCGCTTTGTCAACATGCAGCCGCCACTCTGTCACGGGACACCCGTGAGGGAATGAATCAGAGCGGCGGCGCATGTGTCTAGGTTTGGACCCCAAACCCGATAATCTAACAGTAATCCATTCAAAACTAATCAAACATTTACAAAGGTGCCATGATGGGGAGAGAGGCCTATTCATCAGCGTCCTCCATCACTCGCACGTCGGCCGAGCTCGTTACGCTCGCGGCGTCTCAATCTACCTATGCAAATGAGACAGTGGCATGCAGGGTGAGCGGGTGGGAGGATTGACAGCAAGACTTGTGTACAGAAATTATAAACAAATATTCATCCATTATGGGTGGGTGTCGGGGGGAGTAGCTCTTTTGGTCATTCACAGAAGAAGAAGTGACAGTGTTGTCAAGGTGATTTAACGGCATATGTCAAGATTTTTGTTTTGTTTATATATATATATATATATATATATATATATATATATATATATATATATATATATATATATATATGTAATCTTGGCCTACTGTAACTCTTATTTTCATCCTGTGCAATGTATGTGCACGCTGATGATGTATCAACACAGCTCAGTGATGAATAATTGAGTGAGGGTGATTCCACAGGGGGAGTTGCTGGATGTGGGACAGGCCACAGCGGGTTGTGGGGGTTTAGCGGGTGAAAAGTGGGCTCTTTTTGCTGTAATCCTCTCTCAGTGCCTGTAGGCCTCAGACCCTTTTCTTCACCATTACCCAAACCATTTGTTTATTGTGCAGTAATTACAAACCTTTAAGCCTTAAGGCACACAGGCACAAGGCGACGTAATGACGGAGACATTCATGACAAAACGTCATAACGGCACCGGACTCAAACAATTACTTTATGTCGCAGGATATCAAGATCAACAAACAAACAAACCAACTAACCAACCAGGTGTTTCTTCACGCCGAGCACTGGTTGGAAACAGGAATATGCACTTGTTTCGGTAGACTATTATTGATTTACAGTGAACAGCGTTCCACTTAAAAGCAGACCGCCAGCAAGGTAATGCGTCACATTTTATTCTGCAATTTCACGCATGTTTGCTTCATGTGGTTAAAAAGAAAGAAAGAAAAAAAAATCACCACCTGCTCTGAAAAAAAGAAGAAAATTTTCTCTCTCTCTTTTTTTTTAGCACTCCAGAAGCCATTTAATGCTCCCCTTGTAAGAGTGGCAATCCCTATTACGGCTGGATAAAGTGTACCCTTTTTTATTTGAAATGAAAATGTCAGTAATTTCTTTAGAGATTGATGACTTCTTACATGCGGGCCCAATAAATGAAAAATTGATGAGGCTCAGTTCTCTCTTTTAATATTTAAGGCAATATTAAAGTCTCTCTTACATCTCATGGAAATAGTTTTATTTAAAAAGAATTAGACCATTGGGCATTGTTTACTGAACACCTCATGCATGTTTTATAAAGCCGGTGGCTCTTGGAGGAATTCAAAGACCCTTGAAATGGTTACTGTTTTGCAGTAAGTATAAAACAGCTTAAGAGGAAGTCGAATGGCATCAACGTTGTTATGTAGCTGCTCCCTTGTTGTTGCTTTGATGAGGGTGCCAGTGGTGGATGGCGCTGCCAGAAAAATGAGGAGAAAAGGAGGAACAATAAATGGCCGAGATTTTATTTCGTCTATTGGATCATAATGTGCGCTCAGTGAGGAAACTGATGTTTAACGTGACTGAGCGGACGAACGGGATGAATTTCCATTTAAAACAAAGAGCCGGGGGATGCGAGGGAGGAGGGCGGAGGGAGAAAAGAGTGAGTTAGAAGTAGGGCAAGGAGGCTACTTGAATTGTTCTGATAGTTTAAGACAAGCCAGAGGCAAGATGAGTCCCATGCAAAAGAAGAAAATGATACCCAGGTATTACCGGCTAAATTGTCTCAGTTCAAATAGTTCTTGAAATGGGTTGAAACAGGGAGCGCAGAAAATGAACAATGGTTCAAATCGACCAAAGGAGGCCATACAACACAACAAAGCCTGACCTGCAACAGCTTGCACATACAGTATGTAAAAAACAACAGATAATGCAGAATAAAGCTTTAGCCTCCAGTGAAACTACTGACCCGAAAATACGTTAAAGGCAGATGGATGAGAACGTCAAGGATACAAAGCACCACAAAGTAGTATCATTTTAAGCATCCATATAATGCTGCTGCATTCTTATGTGTAGGTGTTTGTTGCTCAGTGAAACCTTTGACTATTGTTTTGAAATCTATTGAAGAATCAAGCTTTCAGTCACCAAACTGAACTGGGCACAAACACATCCATATACAGCAGCGTACGTGGAAGCACTCACAAATTTTATATACGGTATTTTATTCTGTTTGCATACTTTTTACCTATGCTGAGAAGGGTACCTTTTCACCCATGTGTGTTTGTTTGTCTCTTGGTTTGTTCGTTTGGTAATTAACAAGATTACACAAAAAATACTGAACAGATGTTCTTAGTACTTGGTCGAAGGGCGGCGTATGAGCCACAGAAGATACCGTTACCTTTTGGAGTGGATCAGATTAAGGGCACCTATCAATGAATTGTTTAGGAGTGGTGGCCAAGCAGTTAAGTGAGCTTGTTTCAATTTATTTTCATTTATATAGCGCCAAATCACAACAAGGTTCATCAAGGTGCTTCACACAAGTAAGGTCTAACCTTACCAACCCCCAGAGCAACAGTGGTAAGGAAAAACTCCCTCTGAGGAAGAAACCTCAAGCAGACCAGACTCAAAGGGGTGATTTGGGCCATGCTACAGACACAAATTACAAAACAATTCACAAAACGAACATACAGGAAATGTTGCCGGTGCACAGGAAGGTTTCCGGAACAGATACCACACCCATCTCTGGATGGAGCCGCACCTCAAACAGAGAGAAAAGAAAAAAGCAGAATCAAGCATCAGAAAGACAAATACACTCTAATTTGTCAGCATTAAGCAACAAGACAAACAGAAGAAATACTAAGGTGATCGCCGGCCACTAGCCCTAAGCTTCACTAACAGACCCAGAATTTAGATAAAGTTGAGGCCAGCGGGCACGCTCCGTTTCCCAATAAAATTCATTTAAAGAGTAAAAAGGATAGAACATACTATGTCAGTATGCTGGCCAGCTTGTTTCCAGTAAGGAAGGTTCCCAACTCAAATCCACCCTTGCCCATTCTCTATGTAATATGGAGTATACTCTTTGAGACAGTATGAGTGTAAAACAGAATCCAGACATCAGTGGATGTTTTCTATGAGTAATCTGAGAGATCACATACACATGTTGTCATTAGAGCATGTGGTTACTGTTGAGCCCCCATCTTTGTTGACCATAATGGTTTTCCTCTGGTTCCTGCTGTTGGATGAGGTCATTAATCCAATATTTGGAACCTTCTAGGCCCTATCTTCCACAGGCAACACAAGCTTTGTTGGAAGTTTCCACCTGATGCTACCAAACTACCAAAAAACTACCAAACTAAGTGGTCTGAAGTCCAGCACAGTGTATTTGTGGTCTTTAAATGGTGCAATAGTCAGACATGCATTTTTTTGTCTTCTTGCTCTCGGTCGGGACGGTCGCATTTTTCTCTCCTCCTCCCTCCCCACCTTTCCTGCTACTGTAGCGTGTTTTGTCTGTGAGGCTGCCAGCCTCAGCAGAAAATGGCAAAATGGATCTGATCAAGTGGTCTCTGAATGCAATTGATACTATTTTTTCCACAAGACACTCGGGAGTGGAGGACCCGGCCTGTCCTGCCGGGACACATGTGGCAGGTTACGTGATGGTCAGCTGGCGGATGGTGGCAAGTCATGTGCCTGTACACGTTGTCTGTGGAGGACGTTGAAGATGTTTACTTATTTGGAGCTGTGGTGACCGGGTTTCTGCTGTGTGGGGCGGCCATAGCACTGGTTTACCGGAAAATTAAGAAAGTGGAGGCGGCATTAATTGGCCCGTCCAGGCTGCCCCACATGATTGATTCGATTGGAAGGGCAGTGTCAGCTCAGTCGGCGGATGTCAACCGCACACTGGAATCCATCTCGGGGAGAATGGCTGCACTGGAAAACCACTTTGATCGTCAATAAGACCACATCTCCTCTATTCAGATGTATTTGGGAGCCACTCTGAAGTTTCAGACTGTGGAATCTGCCAGGCGACTGTTAATCTTCAAGGCCGCTGGGATAAAATCCTCCCCCCGAGGAACACTCCTGATAGCCTTGCTCCTCGTCTTCCCCGCCTCTTCGTCTCCCCCCCCCCTCCCTCCCTCCCTTCCCAGTCCTGAGATGTTGACTGTGGGACCTTGTGGACTGATTGAGGACTGGGATCCCCCCCCCAGGATGGACAGATAAGGCCTGTCGATGGCGCCTCGGGCGGCCTTCCGGGCTGTCTGTCTGGACACTGGACACATCCAAGTCTCGGCTGTCGTCTGTCGTCTGTTGTGATTTGTTTTTTGTTATGACTGTTTTTCTGTTCTATGGGTTTTTCTTTGCTCTCCAGTGGTGCTGCGTGAGTTCAACACAGCAGAAATGGAGGTTTTTCTTTTCCCAGTTCTTTCCTTGTGTGTGCTTTTATATGTGTTCATGTACCGGACCGGCTTATGTGTGTTGTTGTTTGTTAAGTGTGTCATGAGGCCGGTCAAGGTTTGCTCAGCCCTGCTCGTGACCTAGGGTAGGGATATACATCTGGAGCTGGTCCCCGGGCGCCAAAAGGCGACCTCTGCTCCTAACTGGCAATTAAGATGGGTAAAAATGCAGTAAACACATTTCATTGTGCAGGGAACATGTTTCTATGTGCATATGACAATAAACTCCTTTTGAATCCTTGAATTGATTCTTTGAACATAAGTGGGTTCACAGCACACGTACACCCTGATTGCTGTATTGTTCTGAATATAAGCTGAATTCAGTTACAAGATGAGCCCCCCTCAACAAAGATTTTTGAAAAGAATAGCAAAATATTTTTTTCTGAAGGCTAAATCTTTTTTTATCATAAAGAATATGTTTTTATTTGAAAATAATACAAATAAAAGCACATTTCCCATAATTTATTTTTTTCAAGCACACACTGTCACTTCAGGCCCACAGTTATTTGCTTATGTATTTATTGGCTGTTATTATTTTTTAAATAGTCTTTTGGAGCTTGCTGTCTTGTAACATTACATTCTCACACTGTATTTGTATGCTTGAGAGTTGTTTGATGACACTGCTACATTTATCACCATGATCTTAATGTAGACGTTTGAATCATAATTTCTCCTCAATTTCTGGTTAACTTACCCAATTTTTTTAAAGTGCTGTCTTTTCAGGAAAGTCACTGTATCTCTGTCTTGCAGTACTGTAAGCTAGTTAGAGGGCCAGGTTTCTTCAGTCCTGGGAGGCACACTTGTTTCACAGCTATATTTGGTGCCACCTACTGCTGTGGATGTATGTGACTTGTAAAATTCCAGACCCTGAATATAAGATGACTCTGTTTTTTCAGGTGTATTTCCAAAATAAATGAATAAATAAATTAAAACACTGTAATATCTGGAAGAATGAAGTTATGCCAGCGTTTATGGCACACATTATCACGGGTGTAACAGTCCCCTGCCCCGATGTGTTGGATTTTCAGACTTATCACACCACAGCTGCATGTTATTGAGGGGCAAGAGCTTTGAAAATGGCTGTTGTCATATTAATTATTACATTTACCTGAATGACTATAAGTATTGCATGTGTGTGCATGTACGTGAGAGGAACTCTTTCTCCTTCTGATTTGCTCTCTTCTCTGCCATGCATGTAATGGAAAGTTGTTTTCAATTCACCATTAGTTGAACCCTTACTGTTTTCCTTGAACAATGTCAGATAATTTAGATAAAACTGGAATGGGGGCATATTTCAATCATGTGTGTATGTATGGACACAAAGGAGAGAATAAAAAAGTGTTCACTTTTCAATTCCCTTCAGTTCTCTACCCACCCTATATCCAAGCACCTTGGCAAAAATGGTGAGGAACAACTTCACTTGTGTTATTTTACAGGAAGAAGCCCCAAGCAGACCAGATTCAGTGGGGTGGTCATCAGCTATGTTATGGAACAAAAAGGAACAGTAGGGACAGCACTTGTTGACACAGCAAGCAATAACCTAACCAAAATATTCCAACTATGGCCAAAGCAGTTGGTCACCCCTCTGAGTTTGGTCTGCTTGAGGTTTCTTCCTCAAAAACACCTGAGGGAATGTTTCCTTACCATTTTTGCCTATGTTTTTGCTCAGGGGGATTGGTAAGGTTAAACCCCTGTGAAGCACCTTGGGATGACTTATGTATGTTATGAATTGGCACAATATAAATAAATTGAATTGAATCAACTAAACAACTACATTACCTAATTGTTTGCACAGACAAAGGAATTGCATGGATGGTAACACTGGTACTTATTCCAGCAACAACATAACAATACTTAACGCCTTATTCATATTCAAGTGTTTGTTGTTTCACTGCAATATTTACCTTACTTGTTGAGTTAGTTAGGATTTGTCAGACCTGATGGTGATTGTTCTCTGGTGCTCATGAATGAGCAGTACATTAGTCTGTCGTGTCTGTTCTGGTTCTGTTCTTGTCCACTGCATTTTAAATTGATGCTTTTAGCCTCACGCCAGATTTCATTAACCTCAGGTTACTTTCAGACCAGGTCTGTAGTTTTAGAAATTAATATATGTCCTTCTGTGTTGGATAGGGTTTCTACAGGTTAATTTCAGCTCAGGTCCAAATTTTGTGTTGCTTGGTCATCAGTCATTATGACAAAGTTGAACCAGTTCTACTTCATTGTTGTGTAGTTTGTGGGGAAAAAGTCAATGTGTTCAATTGTCCCCAACTAGTGAACATTTTGTCACATATTTTTCGCATCACCATTTAAGTGTTTAGCATTTTAGACGGATTGTTCTTTTCATTCCAGTAATCATATGCAAACTTGTACACTGAGCAAATGGATCTAATATTTGTTTTATAATCCACAATAGTGGAATAAGTATTGAAGTTCCCGTGAATGCATGGTGCTACTCATAATTTTGACATCAATTTGGCACAACATACCATTCATTCATGCATTCATCTGCTGACTCATCTGCTGTAAAAGTGATAAATTAGTTGGTGTGTGGTAATTTACAGTAAGGGAATTATAGTGACAGCAACATGTGGCCACATCTTGGCTTACCATTAAATATTTAACATTAATTTGCTCTGTTTGTCATTGTGTTCTCTTTGAATGGCCTCTATACTAAATGGTGCCCATCGTATGCATTCCATAATTTTGTTTTTATTTTTGTTTAATTCAGTATGAGTTTATAGGACATCAAGTCAAGTGTGAGAACATGCACTGTACCCTGCAATGCCAAATCCACCATACCACAGAACTGCCCCAGGTACCAGATGACAACCATCTGGGCAGACAACTGGTTCATCCCCACTTCTTGAAAGTAACCATCTATCTTATGTGCCACAGCTAGGTGAAAGGTGGGCATGTCCTTGGTTTTCTCCAGCTGCTGGGGCCCTCAACACTGAAGCACCTGTGTGGTGGATAACACATAGATAAACCACATGGCCAAAATAGCACAGCTGACATGCCCTCACAATGCATGTGATACTTCTCATTTGAGTAAGCCTAAGTAACCATTCATTTGACACAGTTATTCCAGTGGTACTATCCTCCAAAGAGATCTCATACCAAAAACTAGTACCAAAAACATCTCTCACGCTCTCAATCTCTCTCTCTCTCTCTGGCTGCCCATCGTTTTTGATGATGATTGAGTTGGAAAGTTGGTGGAGTGTTATGAATTGCATTTTCTCATTGCATCAGGGATTGTAGTGCAACACTGTTTCATTGTGGAAAAGTTGTGCTGATGGTCATGAGCTCTTTGGTAGTCCTGGAGGTGCTTTTGGCCTGCTGCATGTCTGGATTTACATACCACACCATGGCAGGTCCAACCCCTATCAAGGAGTTGGACCTGCCATGCTGTGGGAGGTGCTATGGGAGTATGGATTGAGGGGGTCCCTTCTCAGGGCCATCAAATCTCTGTACTCACAAAGCAAGAGCTGTGTTTGGGTGCTTGGCAATAGGTCAGACTCTTTTCTAGTGGGGGTTGGCTTCACCAATCCCATTTGTGATATTCATGGATAGGATATTGAGGTGTAGTCGGGGGGGGGGTTCCGTTTGGTGGGCTCAGGGTCACTGCTTTTTGCAGATGATGTGGTCCTGTTGGCTTCATTGGCCTGTGACCTCCAACAGTCAATGGATCAGTTTCAACGGCCTCTTGGTGAAGCAGCTGGGATGAGGATCAGCACCTGTACATCTGAGGCCATGGTTCTAAGCAGGAAACCGATGGATTGCCTACTCCATGTAGGGAATGCGGTCTTGTCCCAAGTGAAGGAGTTCAAGTACCTCAGGGTCTTGTTCACAAGTGAGGGTATAATGGAGCACGAGATTGGCCGGAGAATCCGTGCAGCAGGGGCAGTATTGCATTCGCTCTACTGTACTGTTGTGATGAAAAGGAGCTGAGCCAAAAGGCGAAGCTCTCAATCTACTGGTCAATCTTCGTTCCTACTCTCACCTGTCGTCATGAGTGTTGGGTCATGACCGAAAGAACTAGATCGCCGGTACAAGCAGCCGAAATGGGCTTCCTTAGGAGGGTGGTTGGTGTCTCCCTTAGATATAGGGTGAAAAACTCGGCCATCCATGGGGAGCTTGGAGTAGAGTCGCTGCTCCTTCGCATTGAAAGGGGCCAGCTGAGGTGGTTTGGACATCTGGTAAGGATGCCCCCTGGGCGCTTCCCTAGGGAGGTGTTCCAGGCACATCTATCTGAGAGGAGACCCTGGGGAAGACCCAGGACTAGGTGGAGAGATTATATCACCACACTGGCCTGGGAATGCCTCGGGATCCTTTACTCAGAGGTGGTTAATGTGGCAGGGGAAAGGGAAGTTTGGAGTCCCCTGCTGGAGCTGTTGCCCCTTTGACCTGTCCCTGGATAAGCAGTTGAAGATGAAGATGACCATGGCAGGTTGTTGTGTTCTGATTTGTTTTCCCATGTGTCTGGATCATTGTCGGCGATTTTCATATGTCTCTTGAGGACATCTTTGAGGCAAAGCTTTTGACCACTTTTCTTCCTTTTTCCCTGTGCTAGTTCTCTGTAGATGACCATTTTTGGTATTCAGTCATCAGGCATTCTTTTTACACGTCCTGCTCATATGAGCTGTGATGAGACAATTAACCAACAATTTTGGCCCTTTCCAATCCTGTGATAATTGGGACTCTTTTCTGCCACTTGATTTTCATGATTTGACGGAGGTATTGCAGCTGGATTCTGGAAGTCATTTTACATGCTTTTGGAACAAGGCCATGGTGTCTGTTGCATACACTAGTGACGATATTATTGTGGTGTTGTACATCTTTATTTTGGTAGTGAGCTTTATGTCATGCCATGACTAGAGGCACTTACGTACCACTCCACAGGCATTTGAGGCAGAGCTTGTACCCCGGTCAAACTCCAGATCTGCCGAGTTCTTTTTGGTTATGGTGCTCCCCAGGTAACTGAAACTGTTGGCACATTTTAATGTTTCACTATTTGCTTTTGCACCTGGCCATGGGTGGTTTCTAGTAGTGAGGGCTGAAACAGTAGTTCTGTTCTGGAGGTGTTTATCTTCATCCCAAATTGAGTGGCAGCTACAGGAAGATGGCCGCTTACTTCTTGGATGTCATCAAGGCTTGTAACAACAAGTGGTGAGTCTTCTGCAAACAGTAGCTCTCTGACAGACATCTCTAGTTTTGCTGGAGACTCTCAGATGCGCTAGATTAAACAAGTTTCCATCCAGCCGTGTATGGATGTACACGCCTTTGGTAAGCATGTGATGAGTGAGACAAGTATAGTGTCTTTAGTGTTTAATTCCATGGAACACTGAGAAAGAGTCACCGACATCACTACCAACAGACACTCTTCCCGTCATTCCATCATGAAACATCTTTTTTTTTTTTACAAACTTCTCTGGGCAGTAATATGTTCGGAGAATCTTCCACAAGGTCCACAAGGTTTATCTGTCAACTTTATTGAAGGTCTTTGAGAAGTAAATAAGGACAATGTACAAATGCTGGTTTTGTTCCCCATGTTTTTCTTGCCATTGTCTCAGAGTACGGTGCATCCAGAAAGTATTCACAGCGCTTCATTTTTCCCACATTTTTTAATGTTACAGCCTTATTCCAAAATTGAGTAAATAATTTTTCTCCCCATAATCAAAACATGAAAAACATTTTTTGACATTGCAAATTTTTTGCAAATTTATTAAACATTAAAAAAAACTACAAAATCTCATGTGCACAAGTATTCACAGCCTTTGCCATGAAGCTCAAAATTGAGCTCAGGTGCATCCTGTTTACACTGATCATCCTTGAGATGTTTCTACAGCTTAATTGGAGTCCACCTGGGGTAAATTCATTTGACTGGACATGATTTGGAAAAGCACACACCTGTCTACATATAAGGTCCCATTTGTCTGTAGACCTCTGAGAGATTTGTCCCTAGATTTGTGCCTCGAGACAATCCTGTCTCGAGGCACAAATCTAGGGAAGGTTCAGAAACATTTCTGGTGCTTTAAAGTCCCAATGAGGACAGTGGCCTCCGTTATCCATAAATGGAAGAAGTCTGGATCCACCGGGACTCTTCCTAGAGTTGGCCGCCCATCAGGGGAAAATGGCCTTAGTCAGTGCGGTGACAAGAACCCGATGGTCACTCTGTCAGAGCTCTGTGGAGCGAGGAGAACCTTCCAGAAGGACAACCATCTCTGCAGCAATCCATCAATCAGGCCTGTATGGTAGAGTGGCCAGATGGAAGCCACTCCTTAGTAAAAGGCACATGGCAGCCCACCTGGAGTTTACCAAAAGGCACCTGAAGGACTCTCAGACCATGAGAAACAAAACTCTCTGGTCTGATGAGACAAAGATTGAACTCTTTGGTGTGAATTCCAGGTGACATGTCTGGAGGAAACCAGGCACCATCCCTACAGTGAAGCATGGTGGTGGCAGCATCATGCTGTGGGGATGTTTTTCAGCAGCAGGAACTGGGAGACTAGTCAGGATTGAGGGAAAGATGAATGCAGCAATGGTTGAAAATGGCTGTGCACCGATGCTCCCATCCATTCTGATGGAGCTTGAGAGGTGCTGCAGAGGAATGGGCAAAACTGCCCAAAGATAGGTGCACCAAGCTTGTGGCATCATATTCAAGAAGTCGTGAGGCCAAAGGTGCATCAAAAAAGTATTGAGCAAAGGATGTGAATACTTATGTACATGTGGTTTCTTACTTTTTATTTTTAATAAATTTGCATTATGGGGTGTTGTGAATAGAATTTTGAGTTAAAAAAATAATTTAGTCCATTTTGGAATAAGGCTTTAACATAACAAAATGTGGAAAAAGTGAAGTGCTGTGAATACTTTCCAGAAGCACCATAAATATACAGCCCAGTCTCATGTTTTTTTCTTCCTCCTGTCATGAAATGAGTCAAATTTTCATGACTTTTTTTTTACTCACTACTACTAACCCTACTCCTACCCTCAACCCTAACCTTAACCATAACCTAACCCTACTCCTTCTCCCAACCCTAACCATAACCACCCAACCCCCCACTTCACTTTTAATTTCGTGCAGCCATCACTGAATGAATTAGAATGAATTCATGTTGCCGTGGCAAAAATGAGGCGCTTTTCGCCAAATATCACGAACCAATAGATAAATGTATACGTATTTTGTGCTGCTGAATCACGACTTGCCGTGAGACTGGGTTGAAATATCGTATCACTTGAAGATCTGGATGTTCTAGAGATGCACTGGCTTTTTGGTAGTACAGACTCTGAAATGCTCTTCAGTCAATTAAGTTGTATCTTGGCAAATATCTTCCCTGCATGGGACAGTTGTGATATACCTCTGTGACTGCTGTATTCACTTTTCACACCTTTCTTCTTGTAGACTATTAAGACATGTTTGGAATTTTGGGGGAGTTGCCCATAAATTTTAATATCAATCAATCAATCAATTTTATTTATATAGCGCCAAATCACAACAAACAGTTGCCCCAAGGCGCTTTATATTGTAAGGCAAGGCCATACAATAATTACGTAAAAATCCCAACGGTCAAAACGACCCCCTGTGAGCAAGCACTTGGCGACAGTGGGAAGGAAAAACTCCCTTTTAACAGGAAGAAACCTCCAGCAGAACCAGGCTCAGGGAGGGGCAGTCCTCTGCTGGGACTGGTTGGGGCTGAGGGAGAGAACCAGGAAAAAGACATGCTGTGGAGGGGAGCAGAGATCAGTCACTAATGATTAAATGCAGAGTGGTGCATACAGAGCAAAAAGAGAAAGAAACACTCAGTGCATCATGGGAACCCCCCAGCAGTCTAAGTCTATAGCAGCATAACTAAGGGATGGTTCAGGGTCACCTGATCCAGCCCTAACTATAAGCTTTAGCAAAAAGGAAAGTTTTAAGCCTAATCTTAAAAGTAGAGAGGGTGTCTGTCTCCCTGATCTGAATTGGGAGCTGGTTCCACAGGAGAGGAGCCTGAAAAGCTGAAGGCTCTGCCTCCCATTCTACTCTTACAAACCCTAGGAACTACAAGTAAGCCTGCAGTCTGAGAGCGAAGCGCTCTATTGGGGTGATATGGTACTATGAGGTCCCTAAGATAAGATTGGACCTGATTATTCAAAACCTTATAAGTAAGAAGAAGAATTTTAAATTCTATTCTAGAATTAACAGGAAGCCAATGAAGAGAGGCCAATATGGGTGAGATATGCTCTCTCCTTCTAGTCCCCATTAGTACTCTAGCTGCAGCATTTTGAATTAACTGAAGGCTTTTCAGGGAACTTTTAGGACAACCTGATAATAATGAATTACAATAGTCCAGCCTAGAGGAAATAAATGCATGAATTAGTTTTTCAGCATCACTCTGAGACAGACCTTTCTGATTTTAGAGATATTGCGTAAATGCAAAAAAGCAGTCCTACATATTTGTTTAATATGCGCTTTGAATGACATATCCTGATCAAAAATGACTCCAAGATTTCTCACAGTATTACTAGAGGTCAGGGTAATGCCATCCACAGTAAGGATCTGGTTAGACACCATGTTTCTAAGATTTGTGGGGCCAAGTACAATAACTTCAGTTTTATCTGAGTTTAAAAGCAGAAAATTAGAGGTCATCCATGTCTTTATGTCTGAAAGACAATCCTGCAGTTTAGCTAATTGATGTGTGTCCTCTGGCTTCATGGATAGATAAAGCTGGGTATCATCTGCGTAACAATGAAAATTTAAGCAATGCCGTCTAATAATACTGCCTAAGGGAAGCATGTATAAAGTGAATAAAATTGGTCCTAGCACAGAACCTTGTGGAACTCCATAATTAACCTTAGTCTGTGAAGAAGATTCCCCATTTACATTAACAAATTGTAATCTATTAGATAAATATGATTCAAACCACCGCAGTGCACTGCCTTTAATACCTATGGCATGCTCTAATCTCTGTAATAAAATTTTATGGTCAACAGTATCAAAAGCAGCACTGAGGTCTAACAGAACAAGCACAGAGATGAGTCCACTGTCTGAGGCCATAAGAAGATCATTTGTAACCTTCACTAATGCTGTTTCTGTACTATGATGAATTCTAAAACCTGACTGAAACTCTTCAAATAGACCATTCCTCTGCAGATGATCAGTTAGCTGTTTTACAACTACCCTTTCAAGAATTTTTGAGAGAAAAGGAAGGTTGGAGATTGGCCTATAATTAGCTAAGATAGCTGGGTCAAGTGATGGCTTTTTAAGTAATGGTTAATTACTGCCACCTTAAAAGCCTGTGGTACATAGCCAACTAATAAAGATAGATTGATCATATTTAAGATCGAAGCATTAAATAATGGTAGGGCTTCCTTGAGCAGCCTGGTAGGAATGGGGTCTAATAGACATGTTGATGGTTTGGATGAAGTAACTAATGAAAATAACTCAGACAGAACAATCTGAGAGAAAGAGTCTAACCAATTACCGGCATCACTGAAAGCAGCCAAAGATAACGATACGTCTTTGGGATGGTTATGAGTAATTTTTTCTCTAATAGTTAAAATTTTATTAGCAAAGAAAGTCATGAAGTCATTACTAGTTAAAGTTAAAGGAATACTCAGCTCAATAGAGCTCTGACTCTTTGTCAGCCTGGCTACAGTGCTGAAAAGAAACCTGGGGTTGATCTTATTTTCTTCAATTAGTGATGAGTAGTAAGATGTCCTAGCTTTATGGAGGGCTTTTTTATAGAGCAACAGACTCTTTTTCCAGGCTAAGTGAAGATCTTCTAAATTAGTGAGACGCCATTTCCTCTCCAACTTACGGGTTATCTGCTTTAAGCTGCGAGTTTGTGAGTTATACCACGGAGTCAGGCACTTCTGATTTAAAGCTCTCTTTTTCAGAGGAGCTACAGCATCCAAAGTTGTCTTCAATGAGGATGTAAAACTATTGACGAGATACTCTATCTCACTTACAGAGTTTAGGTAGCTACTCTGCACTGTGTTGGTATATGGCATTAGAGAACATAAAGAAGGAATCATATCCTTAAACCTAGTTACATCACTTTCTGAAAGACTTCTAGTGTAATGAAACTTATTCCCCACTGCTGGGTAGTCCATCAGAGTAAATGTAAATGTTATTAAGAAATGATCAGACAGAAGGGAGTTTTCAGGGAATACTGTTAAGTCTTCAATTTCCATACCATAAGTCAGAACAAGATCTAAGATATGATTAAAGTGGTGGGTGGACTCATTTACATTTTGAGCAAAGCCAATTGAGTCTAATAATAGATTAAATGCAGTGTTGAGGCTGTCATTCTCAGCATCTGTGTGGATGTTAAAATCGCCCACTATAATTATCTTATCTGAGCTAAGCACTAAGTCAGACAAAAGGTCTGAAAATTCACAGAGAAACTCACAGTAATGACCAGGTGGACGATAGATAATAACAAATAAAACTGGTTTTTGGGACTTCCAATTTGGATGGACAAGACTAAGAGTCAAGCTTTCAAAATGAATTAAAGCTCTGTCTGGGTTTTTGATTAATTAATAAGCTGGAATGGAAGATTGCTGCTAATCCTCCGCCTCGGCCCGTGCTACGAGCATTCTGACAGTTAGTGTGACTCGGGGGTGTTGACTCATTTAAACTAACATATTCATCCTGCTGTAACCAGGTTTCTGTAAGGCAGAATAAATCAATATGTTGATCAATTATTATATCATTTACTAACAGGGACTTAGAAGAGAGAGACCTAATGTTTAATAGACCACATTTAACTGTTTTAGTCTGTGGTGCAGTTGAAGGTGCTATATTATTTTTTCTTTTTGAATTTTATGCTTAAATAGATTTTTGCTGGTTATTGGTGGTCTGGGAGCAGGCACCGTCTCTACGGGGATGGGGTAATGAGGGGATGGCAGGGGGAGAGAAGCTGCAGAGAGGTGTGTAAGACTACAACTCTGCTTCCTGGTCCCAACCCTGGATAGTCACGGTTTGGAGGATTTAAGAAAATTGGCCAGATTTCTAGAAATGAGAGCTGCTCCATCCAAAGTGGGATGGATGCCGTCTCTTCTAACAAGACCAGGTTTTCCCCAGAAGCTTTGCCAATTATCTATGAAGCCCACCTCATTTTTTGGACACCACTCAGACAGCCAGCAATTCAAGGAGAACATGCGGCTAAACATGTCACTCCCGGTCCGATTGGGGAGGGGCCCAGAGAAAACTACAGAGTCCGACATTGTTTTTGCAAAGTTACACACCGATTCAATGTTAATTTTAGTGACCTCCGATTGGCGTAACCGGGTGTCATTACTGCCAACGTGAATTACAATCTTACCAAATTTACGCTTAGCCTTAGCCAGCAGTTTCAAATTTCCTTCAATGTCGCCTGCTCTGGCCCCCGGAAGACAATTGACTATGGTTGCTGGTGTCGCTAACTTCACATTTCTCAAAACAGAGTCGCCAATAACCAGAGTTTGATCCTCGGCGGGTGTGTCGTCGAGTGGGGAAAAACGGTTAGAAATGTGAACGGGTTGGCGGTGTACACAGGGCTTCTGTTTAGAACTACGCTTCCTCCTCACAGTCACCCAGTCGGCCTGCTTTCCCGGCTGCTCAGGATCTGCCAGAGGGAAACTAACGGCGGCTAAGCGACCTTGGTCCGCACCGACTACAGGGGCCTGGCTAGCTGTAGAATTTTCCACGGTGCGGAGCCGAGTCTCCAATTCGCCCAGCCTGGCCTCCAAAGCTACGAATAAGCTACACTTATTACAAGTACCATTACTGCTAAAGGAGGCCGAGGAATAACTAAACATTTCACACCCAGAGCAGAAAAGTGCGGGAGAGACAGGAGAAGCTGCCATGCTAAACCGGCTAAGAGCTAGTAGCTGCGCTAAGCTAGCGGATTCCTAAAAACACACAAAGTAAATAATGTGTAAATAATTTAGAGGTGATTCAGCAGAGGGAGTGCTTTAGTTAAGGCACGTAAAGATTACACTGTGAAACAAATCGTTATCTAGATAACTAGATCAATCTAACTGCGCAGATTAAACAGCTAACAGATACAGCAAAACACAGCTGTGCTCCGGAACAGGAAGTGATACAATACCGCAGTGAGAGCCAAATAGATAAAAGACTGATTTTTTTTTTTTTTTTTACTTCATTTTGATATCACAAAAAATTTAATGTATAAATTATCAAAGTCACCATATTGCATGTTACTGTATTGCAACAGTGTGTGACGAAACGTCTATGCATTCTTGTATGCCGTGAAAGGAGAATGCATATGCATGCATGTGCACACTCACAAGCTTACAGAACCCGAGGAATCAGCTTATAGTGGAAAATCTCCTATACCAGCAGGACGTAATCAGCAGTTCCAAGTTGAGGAGCCCATTATATTGTAGTGGTGGTTAACAGGGACATTCAAACTGAAAATCAAGATACTCCAGCTCCCATTTAGACAAATTAAATCAAGTCCCATAATGCTTTATGTATCTGTTGCCTGGGTTACACTAGCACACCAGACCCCTTGATGGAGGGTGGATTGAAGCCTTTTATATCAGATGCTTCGACAACAGGGGGTGACTACTACCTGCCAACTATTATCAAAGGCACGGGTTTCATAGGCCTGCCATATTTTTTTGATTGATCTAAATTACACGTCAGTGAGTGCTGCAGTAACATGATCTATAAAGAGATAGGGACTACTTGTACATTATTAAACTGCCGAGCGGCTGCACTGCTTTTGGATTGCTGTAATTATCTGTGCTGGAGGCACAACAAGTGGCCCAAACACAGCTGTTAGTCTGCCTGCGCACCCCAACGTGGGTTGGCATTGTTTCTGAACAGAAACTGCATTTGGCACAGAGATTAGCATTAAGAGGAGGTGGGACACACATATAACCTCTGTTGCATATGCATATGAAAGTTGCATGCAGTGTTCCACTTTGTTATGAGCAGTGTTCAGAGGGTTTCTTGTGAAATGTAATAGGTTACAGATTAATAGTTACTCTGCTAAAAATGTATACGACAGGTCTGAGAGCATGCACTGGTGCCGCGCTCCCCCGCATCTGTGATACCACAGAACCACCTTCGGTCCTGGATGGCAACCACCCAAGCAGACAACTGATACATCTCCACATCCCTGAAATAACCATCTGTCTGCCACAGCTAGGTGAAGCAATAAGTAATGCAACTACTTTAACTACTTAAAGTAATGTAACTTATGTAATGCAATATTACTTTTGATTATTTTCTGATTACTTTTCCAACAAATGTTTTAAACTGGGCAATAAAGATGAAAAACCTTAAAAATATACATTTAAAGCTGGGAGTGTAGACCTCAGAACAATCATTACTGTGTTCTTTCGTATAAGATGATTTTAAGATTGCATTGTTCCTTTCATTTCCCAGTGTTCCTCGCTTTTCTGTATGATGAGCCTAGTGCTAACCTAGTCAGGTTGGCACATTCCAAGAAATCCTGTTACAAAAATGATCAGTTTGTGTAGAATAAAAGTTGCCAGATTTGTCGCAGATCACTAGATACTATGATCATGATCAAGAGAGCATTTACATTTATTGACAAAGAGTCATTTCTGGTTTTGTATAAAAGCTATGTACACCCACATCTTGAGTATTGCGTACAAGTATGGTCACCATATTTTGGAAAAGATAAATTGTTACTAGAAAAGGTGCAAAGGCGTGCAACAAAATTAGTACCTGGTTTGCAAAATTTGAGTTATGAGGAGTGATTAAGTGAACTTGGTTTAACAACTCTTGAGAACAGAAGAGTTCGGGGTGACCTAATAGAAATGTACAAAATTTTACATGGTTTTGAGGCAGTCGACCCCAATACTTTATTTACTAGACGAAGGTACAATGGCCTTAGAGGTCATGAACTCACTGTTGAGGTGAAAAGATCACGTCTTAATATTAGGAAGTTTAGTTTTAGTAATAGAGTTGTATGTTTGTGGAACAGCCTCCCTGAGCACATAGTACTCTCACTTGATGTAAATTCCATCAAAAGCAATTATGACAGCTATTAAACCACCTCAATTTAAATGTTATTTAAATGTTATTTTAATTCTAAGATTATTTGAGGCTCGATGTGTGCTTCTATTTAATCTCTTAATCATGTCATTGATGTGATTTTAAATCTAATGTGTTAAATTTTGTATCACTTTAATGTATTGTGTGCTTTTATTATACTTTGTATATACCTATTTATACACACAATAAAATGAATTTTGAATTATGTTTCGCCACTAGCGGAGATCAAAAAGTTGCTAAATCTAGCTACAAAGCTGCTAGATTAGCAACACAGACAAAGTTTGCTTAGTGGACAGGATGTGGGGGTGCTAATTCAAAATGTTAATCCATGTAATTGGTCTCAGAGGCTTTTGGTGACTCACACCCCATTTACACCGAATCCACGACTGATATCCTGTATGTTCTTTTTGTGAATTGTTTTGTAATTTATGTTTATAGCATAGCCCAAGCAGAGGATCACCCCTTTGAGTCTGGTCTGCTTGAGGTTTCTTCCTCAGAGGGAGTTTTTCCTTACCACTGCTGCTCTGGGGATTGGTAAGGTTAGACCTTACTTGTGTGAAGCACCTTGAGGCAACCTTGTTGTGATTTGGTGGTATATAAAAGAAAATAAGTTGAAAATTGAAATTGCTATATGTGATTGAAAAATGTGCTCTGCACAGTCAGTCTCACTGACTCGCACCAGGGTTGGAGGCTGGTCACAGTGGGGTCTCTATTCTCGGAACAAAGATCCCTCCTCGTCCCCATCAGTCTCCAACAGGTGCATGAGTGTACTGAACTGTTTAAAATACTTGTTGCAGTTGTGCGACCGGTTTAAAGATACATGGGTCTCAATCGGTCTTGTTAACTTTCACAGGTCCCAACCCACTCCCAAACTGATCCTATTGGTTGTAATAGACGCTCAGTTTGACTCTGCATGGGGTTGAATCACTGATCGCAGATGTAACATACTGTATATTTCACTCGCACAATTCAGTCGCAATGCACACTTGGTGTAAACGCAAATAAGACCAGCCAAGACTTGTGAGAGTTGACAACATGTCATGGTCTTGTCGGTCGCAGTCCGGTGTAAATGGGGCATCACATTGTTCAAATATATGTTATTCCTGCAGCTCAAAGGTGTAAAGCAACATAAGCCTCACGAATGTTTTACACATTGTTTTTTTTAGTATGTCCGAATGTAGTCTCTTTGTAACATCACTATTTTAACTAGTAGCTGTAATTTAATTACTTTATCTCAGTAATTGAAATGGTTTACAACTGCTTTTATTTTGTAATTTAATGTAACTAGTTACTTCCTAACACTCATTGCAGGCAAACTAAAAATATTAATCAGGACGCCATGAGACATTTTGCCGTTTCTTTGGCTTCAAGTTAATTCCCAGAGTGCAAAGGATGTGCAGCTCAACTTGTATTCCCCTTTAGTCCTTTTGTCTAATAACCTATAAACAGAGATTCATCATCCATTGGTGTTTTATATCTTTTCAAAGCAGAATTCCAGTAAATCCTCCAGGCTTTAACAGTAACTGCCAGTGGCCTTTTGACATCCCATATATAGTATCTCATCCTGTAAGATAGAGAGAAAAGAGAGGTGGAGAGAGAGAGAGAGAGAGAGAGAGAGAGAGAGAGAGAGAGAGAGAGAGAGAGAGAGAGAGAGAGAGAGAGAGAGACTTGGCCATGGAGGAGAGCATTCTGGGAAACCTGAGGCGACCTCTGTGGGACTCTGGTGAGTCATGTGACTCATGATGTCCGACACCGTGGCACCAGCCAGGGTTTGTGGCCAAGTGCTGGTGTTGTGGTGAGAGACGGTAAACAGGACATATCGGTTATACCGCAGCACTTCTCTCGACCTCAGCGCGTCCCAACACTCCGTGTTGGGACGGCAGATGTAGCTCGTTCTGTTGCAGTGGCGAGAAAACGTGAACCGTTCAACAGCCCTCGCTGAAATCACAATCATCTGGCTGTAAGACCGTTATGTGTCGACGCGGGTTGAGGAGCGGACCTGCGTCAGACAGAACCCAGCGCTAAAAATAACCAGAAAGCAGTTCCAACAACAGAAACAATTTATTTTTCACCTGTGCATAATAATGTGTACAAAACTAAAAGAACGTCCTTCTGGTGGAGTGACTGTTGGCGCGCTCTTAAGCGCCCAAAAGGATAGAAGCCCGGCGTTCCTGGACCCACTACCACCAGACAAACACCCCCCAGGTGGACACGACAAACTGACTCTGAAGCAAAGAAGAGGTGAGGTAAGTCAGCAGTTACAATATCTTTCAAAAGACACACGCTATCAGCAACACATTCAGGTCTGTATTTTTTAACTTTATGCAAATGAGCAGCTTCTCACAACAAGTGGAGGATCACTTATCCTGCACGCCACAGCAGTGAGAAGCAAACTGCACAATTCTCATCACAATTCCAGTATACTGCGTAACAAAACACCAAGTTACTATCAACAATTAGTCGAACACTTAATCACCTTTAATGTGTGCTGACAGCATGTGTCCTCACCCTTCCTTGCTTCACAGGCTCGATGTGTCAAACCCAGGCGCGGTCCTCAGCGTCTCACAAACGAACATCACAAGGTCGAGTTCCCGGCAGTTCTGCTTGAATCACACATGCCTTAAATGCAGAACGCCATCCAATTATCTGCTTCAGCTGAAAGTCTTTAAGGTTGCATGTGAGCACCAGTCACAGGTGCTACACATGATGTTGATGAGGGTGAGGACTCTTCAGCCAGCACCTTCTCCACAGACAAATCAGTTCTCATGCCACCTGAAGAGCATAGAAAAGAAAAGAACACCAAAACATCCAGCCACACCCCCCAACACACAACAGTACCCCCCCATCAACGGGAAGCCTCCCGGTGACTGAACAGACCAGGCCCGAGAACAGCACCTCCCTCCGGGGTCCACGTCAGGAAGCAAACAGCACCACGCTCCTAAGGTCCACCACAGACAGCAGGACAGGCACCGCAGCTGGAAGGCCGGCTGGAATCAACAAAAGCCCCAAAACATTCCCCAGTACAATTCAACACAGAAAAAAAAAACATAAAACCCACCCAAAACCTCCCCAGGGGACCGTCCCATCAAACCCCGGGAAGAAAAGAAAAACTCCCAAATGCAAAAACCCAACACAGCCCCACAAACACAATACAAACGTAAATGCATAAAAGAAAAACAACAACCCCCCCCCAGAATGACCTGCAGAGCCCAACCCCCCCAGAAGGCCTTCATCGCCAGTTCCAGGAGGAACAGCCAGAACCATAATCCCACAAAGGTCCCCAGGTGTACATGGAGCAAAACGGCGCCCCCCAGGGGACCGTACCATCAACTCCAGGAGGTACCCTCCCCACAACCCCGGAACCCCAGACCCGGTCACACTTTGCTAGTTGGCCCCAAGCCAATTCCCCCCCCAGAGGACCGTCCCATCAACAATGGAGGTGGAACCCGGAAGGAAACAGAACAAAATCAAAAATCAACCCCCGGAGGACTACTAAAAACAACCCCGGGGGGATATAAAACGACCGTAAACCCTGTTACCCTCCCCGGCACCCCGAAAGACCCTGGGTCCCTCCCAGAGCCCCTCGGCGGCTCAACTTTGGCGAACGGCTCAAAACATTAAGCCGGAGAAGGGAACAGGAAAAAACTAACCCAGCTCCAACCCCAAGGCGCAGCGGAAAACCGGAAATACGTCTGGTGCCCCAACTCGACCATACCCCAGCCTCTCGGGAGGGGTGGAACTACCGAAATGGCGAACGGCAACAGATCGGCCCACCCCTCCGACTGAGGTAAGTCTCCGCTGAACCACACCCCGGCAACACCAATGACGAACGGTACAAAGGCTCACCGAGGCTGGAGTGGAACCGGGCCCTAACCAAACCAAGAAAAACGCCTCTAACACCCCCCCCCACGTGCAGAGGTCTTCTGAGAATGCTCAGCGTGACCAATCTGCACCACCCCACAACCCACAAGACAAACGGTCTTGGGGCAAGTGAGGTTGGGGTTAAGGATGTAGAGAAATAAAAAAAAAAAACAACAAAATAAAACGACCCAACAACCCAAACAGAAAATACCTAAAAACAAAAAAATTAATTAAATGAGCCCACGCGGACTTCTAACCGCCTAACAATCACTCCACCAGATACGCCTCTAACTCCCCATACAATTATAACCCCTATTTAAAGAAAACACATTTACTCGTGCTAGATTTTTTTTTTTTTTTTTTTTATGTGTGTTATTTTGCCTGTCCCAGAACACTTGGAGATACGTCACCATTATTTCTCTTGACGCTTACATGTCGGGGCAATACAGTAATCTCTGCTGGTCCGAGCCGCATGGGCTCGTCAACAGGAGGAGCCAGAGGTCCCGTCGGAGGAGCTTCAGTGGGGCGAAGAAGAGGCGGCCCAGATCTGTGTCGGGGAAAGCCCCGAGACGAAAAAATCCGCTCTGATGGGCGTCCTCTCTCGTGTCCACGCTCCTTCATCCGATCATCTAGACCGGATCACCAACGATATTAGCTCATCTAAATCGTTTGGCTCGTCACGGACTGCCGTCTTTTAATGACTCATTTAACCCATCTACAAACATTCCTCGTAAAGCTGCGGCGCTCCAACCTGACTGAGCAGAAACCAGAGAACATTGCATCACCGCACAAGGCTCCGGACGACAAACAATCGGTTCGGACGCCGAATCTCTGGGTGACGGAGTTATCTGCACTAGTATCGATGATGCCGCAGCTGGAGCAGCAGGAAGCGGAGCGGCTTGCGCTGCAAGCTCCGTAACACGGACGTCTGTTTGTTTAATTTGGTTTGCGAGATGCTGTAATTGCTCCCATATTTTCTCCAAGTGTTCTTGAACTTTTTCGGCAAAAGGAACCGCCTCTGCCGCTGGGTCCATTATGGAATGGCCGGGAACTACTGTTATGTGTCGACGCGGGTTGAGGAGCGGACCTGCGTCAGACAGAACCCAGCGCTAAAAATAACCAGAAAGCGGTTCCAACAACAGAAAATTTATTTTTCACCTGTGCATAATAATGTGTACAAAACTAAAAGAACGTCCTTCTGGTGGAGTGACTGTTGGCGCGCTCTTAAGCGCCCAAAAGGATAGAAGTCCGGCGTTCCTGGACCCACTACCACCAGACAAACACCCCCCAGGTGGACACGACAAACTGACTCTGTGAAGCAAAGAAGAGGTGAGGTAAGTCAGCAGTTACAACAATATCTTTCAAAAGACACACGCTATCAGCAACACATTCAGGTCTGTATTTTTTAACTTTATGCAAATGAGCAGCTTCTCACAACAAGTGGAGGATCACTTATCCGCACGCCACAGCAGTGAGAAGCAAACTGCACAATTCTCATCATAATTCCAGTATACTGCGTAACAAAACACCAAGTTACTATCAACAATTAGTCGAACACTTAATTACCTTTAACGTGTGCTGACAGCATGTGTCCTCACCCTTCCCTGCTTCACAGGCTCGATGTGTCAAACCCAGGCGCGGTCCTCAGCGTCTCACAAACGAACATCACAAGGTCGAGTTCCCGGCAGTTCTGCTTGAATCACACATGCCTTAAATGCAGAACGCCATCCAATTATCTGCTTCAGCTGAAAGTCTTTAAGGTTGCATGTGAGCACCAGTCACAGGTGCTACACATGATGTTGATGAGGGTCAGGACTCTTCAGCCAGCACCTTCTCCACAGACAAATCAGTTCTCATGCCACCTGAAGAGCAAAGAAAAGAAAAGAACACCAAAACATCCAGCCACACCCCCCAACACACAACAACCATGCAACATAAAAGCAGAACACGCATGTAAACAGATGTTTTATGAAAGGAAATCCGTAAACGCCTCCCATAATGCATTTGGGTTACATCATCACACACCATCAGTGTCTTTTCCTCGCCGGATTTATTTCATATGTTTCACCTTTTACAATGACGGCTTGGGAGTGGAACAGCAGATGCAGACGTCTATGAATTCAAATTCATACAAGGTAGGCATAATATCAGGCAATATAGAGGCAGACAGAGAGGCTATTCAAATGCAAATAGACTGCTGGGGCCGCGGCAGCGCGGAAAAGAAATTGGCCAGGATGACAATGCAAGTAAACCACTCCAGTTTGTCAAGAAGGCCGCGTTTTGTCACCAAACTGGGAATGGTTTTCAGTACAAGTGCTGCTACAGCACTAAAAAGAATAATATTCAAAACTGGCTGGAAAGGAGAAATAAAATAGTTGCCGGCTGCATAACTCTCACGTTAAGATTGAGAAATCCTTCTGAAGTTAGCGTTTTGGAGTTTATTGCCGTGTGTTTTCCAAGGGACCCCTCTTATGTCTGCTGATTTATGCCGGACTATGAATGTGAGCAAAGCCGAAAGAGGAAGAGAGAGAGAGACAGCGAATGTGCGGTGTGCATGCACGCTTTCTTCATGCTTCATTCTCCTCAGGAGTGGCCTCTCAGTGCGCGGTGTGTTTTGTTAGTCAGGTTGGCACGCTCCATCAGGAGGAGGGACACAGAACTGGGAGGCCTCGCTGGACCCTCAGCCATAATAAATTACCTACAAGTGCTGCAGAACAATAACACAAAAAAGTGCGAGCCATCCATTTCGCCACCATTTACAAGAAATCAATATCAATACTTAATGCAATGTGGATGAAAAATGAGCAGAGATACAGGAGCATAATACAAGCTTGAATGAAAGACCTTGGAGTGCTGCTTCCCGAGGGTTTTGGGGAAGAGGAGGGTGTGGAAAAAAAAATTGAACTATAAGCAAGATTGCATTATGCCTTTTTGTTTTTGTCCCTCATCTATTTTTTTCTGCAGCTTCATAATCATCATCCCTTTTCAGCTCGGTTGTTTAATTGTTAATCAATATGCATTTCTGGCTTGCCAGCAGCTCAGGACAGAACATGCACAAACATCTATTTAAAATATTCCATCAATAGCAAACGCAATGTTTTTTAAGCTGAGCGTTTTGCATGTGGCGTACAGCAGATGCAACGGCTGTACATCAGCGGAATGAATGGACATGTTGTTAGCAGGAACAGTCAGCAGAGATCTCTTTACCATGTCACAAATGAATCATCTGTTAAAGATAAACATGATCTATATTTGTCCTCCAGGCACGCTGCGTTTATGTCATCTCAGCCTTAACGTCCCATTTCATTGTGGCGGGTTGGTGATGTATTGCAGATCTTTGCACATGGTGGAGAAAACCACCATGTGCAAACAGCGTTTTTGGTCGAAAGCATGATAAATTACAAGAACAACTTTTGGATTCACACAGAGAGATTTCATACTAAGAGTACAGGTTTTCTCGTGTAGCCATAGCATAGTTAGATAAATACTTTAATGTATTTAAACATTGGATATATCATCAGCATGTTCTCTGTTCCAACTTCATCTGATCTTGAGGGCTACGTGTTGTATTGTGCATGCACAGAAAACAAACTGTGCCTGTGAGGCTGTCACATGACTTCCAGGTTTTTCAGGTAACATTATTATTAGTAGCAATAATAACTATTTACATAAGGCTTTCCCAGCTTTCAAAGCACTAAATGAATTAATGTCCAGTATAAACAATAAATACAGTAAATGCCAATAATAAAAGTACACTACAATTATGCACAAAAATTCCAAATGAGCTGATAAAGAAAAAAAAAATCAAATGAATTTGTGTTTTTATTGTTGTGCTTCCAGTGCTGTGAGCCAACAGTCTGTATCCGTCTCATGATTTCTTTTGTCCAAACTACATCTAATAATATCCAATATGTTGTCCCAGGTATGCTTATTTGTCCATATTCCATATTATTTGGAATTCAAAAGTGCTTATAGTGAGTATCAGCACAGGCTGTGGTGTGCACATGTGCTACAGTAAGTTCCTGTCTGCTGTTAAACTCACCCCCAAGGAAATGCAGTTAGAAAATGAGATCCATATACAGAAAAAAAGTGCGGCTTATACTCCGGTGCAATTTACATATGTATTTTCCCATTTTCACAATGTATTTTTGACAGGTGTGACTTGTACTCCGGGAAATATGCTGTTATGTGGATGAGCTTTCATGTTAGTTGTCCAGTTTGTCGCAAAAATCTGTCTGTGAATATAGAAACTTCTGCCCTGTGAGAGCTTAGCATTATGTCCAGGGTGTATCCTGCACTCCAACCCTTGACTGAGTAAGCTTTGATTGGACTAAGTGGGAATAGAAAATGAATGATTGAATATAGAAAACTCCCTGCTATAAGATCAACTTCACCCTGAACTAGCATGGCAAACCTGCCTCTCTCTGTATTCTAACAAGTGCACAATTCCTTACCAAAAGAATAAAGGACAGGTTCACTTTTTTTACAGCCTTGTCATATCAAAACAGTAACAATAAAGCCTCTGATTGCTGTACTCAGATTTGATAATTGCTTTGTTTTTGTGATATCTTTTTTTTTTTTTCTTAAAAAAAAAATCTTTAAGATGTTATTTCCATGCGTGAATGCCATTCCAGGAGATACAATGCAGGGAAAAAAAGGTGAATAAAAAAAATACCCATTTAAAATTTACTCTTTAAACCTATCAACCGCTTAATAATAAAACAGGATATGAAGAAATCTGACCTATTTAGTGACTAATCTAAAAATAACTAATAATTTCGGGAGGTTTGCTTACTGCCAATGTTGTGAATGGTATATAGCAGAGGTGGGACGAAGTCACCATCAAGTCACTCTCAAGTCAAGAATCAGCAAGTCGCAAGTCAAGTCTCAAGTTATAATGACCACCAATTGTTTGCAAGCTGACTTGAGACTTGACTTGGGACTTGCAGATTGATGGCTTGAAAATGACTTGACAGTGACTCTGGAGATAAGAATTGAATTATGCCACCAGCAACATGTTGTAAGTAATCATAAAATACAATACACAAGTTTAATATTTTGAAAAAAAAAACGCACTTTTGATTTCATTAAGAGTTGTGTGGCCAGTGGTCTCTACTCTCACACAGGACGATACTGCATCTGTCACTTGGTTGAGAGACCAAAATACACAGAACATCATGAGAAACTGTCAATATAAGACACCCAGAAGTGGATAATCCACTGCGTTGCTATTTGTATACTGTGTATGGTAATCCAACAAATTATTTCACCAATTTTCATCCCATTTGAATAAATTCCTCAAAGGTTTTCATTTGTGATTTGACTAAGTTATTCCCAATTGTCTCTTTGCCATCTAGCGTTAATTTTGATACAGGAAGTGATTGACAACTAGCGGCATAATGTATTCTGGATCCACCGAAATGTCAGACGTGAGCTAAGCTCACACAGGCTTGATTGATAGCAATGTTTTAACATTAATAAGATTGTAAATAGTGAATGTGTTCTTTAAAATGACATACAGCAAAATAAGTCCTTTTGTGGAGACCAGAAATGATTATTTATTTATTATGTATTTAAAACACCTGGTGGGTTGCATTAACATGTTAAAATAACCTCACCCTTATGAATATTCCTGTGGCGCTGCAGTAGTTTAATCAAAGTTTGCCATGTTGTCACTACCTTCAATTCCAAACACTCGCTCCGATTTGATTCCTTCAAGGTATATGTTTTATTCAGCATCCTGTTGTGTGGTATATTCCAGCCAAGACCACTCAAAAATGAACAAGTTGCATCTTGTACTTGTATTATGTGGCTGTTTTTAAGTAGCTGGGCCAAAGTATAGCTGTGAAAACTCTAAAACTTTGTGTATGTTTAAAATACATTTGACTCCTCTCCTTGCTGCTGATTCTGTTTCCATCCTCCTCTGATAAGTGTGGTCATCTCAGCTTTGGCTTCTGTCAACAGTAGATGGCACTGTAGCCAAGTTGTCAGGCCACAGAGAGCAATTTCACCTGCCAGCTCCTGCTGCCAAAGGAAAAAAAAAAAGTGCAAATGTATTTGTTTCACCCTGGCTCGGAGGCCTTTTTCAGCTGTTCTGTTCAGAGAGCAGATGCAGTGTGTGTGACACAGAGAGAGAATATCAATAACCAATATGCTCACGGGCCAGTGGCAGTTCCAGCTTCTCTGAGCACACAGCGGCGATTCCCCTTTTAAAGTCCATCCCTAATCAAATTACACCCTCGGTGCCCTGAAAACACAAATGATCGTGGCTTTGGTGATAAGCAACCAAAAACTGAGCATTTTTGTTGTCTTTGCCTCATTGTACTCCAGTTACTCAGGTTACGGGCCATCAAAAGCAAAGCATATTTTCTTTACTATTACGTCTGCCTGCCTCTGATTTATCAAAAGGTAAATAACTTCAATTAGTCTTCAGAGGATAGAGTATTTTTGTATTGTTAAAGGTCTGGTGTCGGATTATGAAGGGAGCCATTGTGCCTTCTTGAGCTTGAGCCCTTTGGAGTGCACAAGTGTTTATTGAACCCAACAGAAAGCAGTGGGACAAAAGGGACCTGATATTCCTTACTCACTTGCTGCATAGTTTGTATCGTAATTTCAGTATAAACTGTTGCAATCGGTGTGGTGTGAAGAATTTTGGCAGCCATTCATTGGGGTGAACCCTAGCTGGCCCAGTTGTATTGTGGGTTTCGCTTCTATACTCTTGAAGACCAGTGTTATTAGCTGAACAATAGTATTGACTTTGAGGGTATTTGGGACTTCATGTATGGAATTGCAAGGTTACATGTTGGGGATTGTGACGCGGATGACAGAGTGGGTGAGCGCTGAAATGGCTGTGGTTTGAGATGACATGTAAGGGGTCTTGTCAACATCGCTGTGATGTGGAGCCTCAGGCTCATAACTGGAGACCATGCTCTGGTTTTGTAGGAATTTTAGAAGACAACAATGATCTTCATAATATTGATTTTAACAAATCACTTTTACAAAAAGAACAATATTGTCAGTGGTCATAGTCAACTGGCCTATACACAGTAAAATCACCAGTGTAAAATTAACACTGCCAGTGGGACCCTATGTTCACTGTCAGGCTTAATTTAACACCGGTGAGTTTACTGTGTACATGGTCCTTAATTGAACAAAAATTAATTGAATGATTTTAAACAGGGCAATGAAAAGGTGATCCATAATAGATTAATATGGGTGGAATGATACACTAGCTCCATTATACGAAACATATGATATACGCATCAAATTCGATACATATCATCCATCCATAATTGCATCACTGTTAACACTAATTATGTAGAAAGTACTGTATTTTCAGGAGTATAAGTTGCGTTTTTGGGCAGGGAGCTAATTTGGGGGGCCCTGCAACGTATGCTGTGGTGCGACTTATGTACCACAAATTCAGAGGTTTGTTATTTCTGATAGCAAATAATGACTATTTATATAGAACTTTCCCAAGAATAAACAAAATAAACTTCAGTAATATGAATGAATGAATGAATGAATGAATGAATGAATGAATGAATTTATTTGGCACACAGACTCAACAATAACAAAAAACTGATACACAAGACAATTCCACAGTCACATGTGTGACCAAAAGGGGGTGAGCAAAAGCAAAGCTTCTGGAGTAATAAAAGAATAAATGCCAGTAAAAAGAAATACACGACAACAATTCACAAAAATCTCAAATTAAAGAGCTTATAACAGATAAAAGGTGCGACTTATACTCCAGAAAAAGGTACGACTTATACTCCAGAATGACTTATATATGTTTTTTCCTCTTCAAGTGGCATTTATTGACAGGTGCGACTTATACTCCAGAACATATAATAATCTGTGATGGAATGTTTAACTTTAAAGAAACAAATTATTCTGAAGTATGGCTTGTAATCCTTCATGTTATCTGTTCCCTTCTTGTGTATTTAAATTTTTTTTTTTTTAAAGATTCTTCCTGTAAGAGATCATTATTTCATCCAGGTAGTAGTAGTAGACTTTTGATATCAATACGTTCTTTTTAAAAAAATATTCTATACAGGCCCCAGGATATGATTATCACAATACACGATGTATCATGTCACCACTAATAGATTCACATAAGACCTTGAATACATAAATATTTTGAAAGCACCTTTTAAACATTAAGGTCACAAAGTGCTGTACAATCATCAAAGACATTTAAAATGCAGTGAAAGTAAACAAAGTTAAGCACAAACCAGCGAGTCTTCAACCTCGTTTGAAGCATATCTACAGTGTCTGGAGTGGGTTATCAACCAACAAGCCCTAGTTAAAAGACCTCAAAGCCCTGCTTGTGATATAAGGATGTACATGGTCACTTAATGAGGCATCTAACTATGTACCCCTCTGAAAGTAATCATCAAAATCTTGAATTGACATCTGGGAAATCATGTGGGAAATCAAGCTTAGCATCACTGGTGCCCTTGGTAACAGCATTTTGAAATATTAGTAACTGATCTGGAGATAGAGAAAAACAATGGCATCACTGGTTAGTACGCTTGCCAACAAGAAGGTACCCAGTTTGAGACCACCTGTGCCCCAATGTCTTGAACATCTGTAGTTGCATCAGGAAGAGCATCCAGTATAAAACCTGGGCCAAATCAACATGCACATGTCTCAGCTGTAGTAACCTGAGCAAAAAGTGAGCGATCTGGAAACAATTTCCTTAGGCCAAGAAACCATGAATTAAAAGAATGTAGACTAGATAACCCAAATCATGTATGATTATTTCCATTTCCAATATTGTTAAAATATACTTGGGGTGAGCAAGGTTTTGCAAGTAGAAAAAAATAAGAATTTACAAGACAGTTGATATGATAGAAACTAAAAGCTTGAGTAAATGACAGCTAGTTTTCTGACAGCTAAATAAAATAACATGAAATAGAGCCAAGGTTCTCTATCACTTTTCAGACAAAGTTGTCTGAAGCACAAATAAGGTTTTTTTTTTTTTTTTTGTCTGTGACCCAGTTCTAGGTAACATCTATGGATTCCTATAGAGTGGGTAACCTTTACATGAGAAATGTGTTCAAGATGTGTTTGAGGATAAGCATATATGAAACAACAAGATAAGCATATATGAAACAACAAGGTTCTGTCCTTTGTGTGCCACAAGGGACAGAACCTTGTGGCACACCACAGGGCAGAATTGCAGATGAGAATGCAAAAATAGAAAAAAAAAACAAAAAAAAAATGTCACGGGTGACAATAATTTGATGAGGTGGAGGGTTAATTAAAATTAAACATCCTTTTTAAACAGATAGGTGATATTGCAGAGTAAAGTGTGATAGTGTTCGCTTCCACCAGTGGCCTCAGGGTGGGTGAGCACCCTGCTCAGAGTGCCGCTCTCATTGGGCCGACATCTCTCCTATTTTGGAATTGTGGGATAGCTCGCGCCCACAGATCGAACTCGCCGCACTACTTTCGCCACACTGTCACGAGTGCCACTATTCCCAGATAGATCTCTTTCAGTGCAGCTTCTTGTTCTGACTTTAACACGAAGTTAACACACAAGTCTTTCATTGCCAAATGACTCTATTGTGTCAGTGTTTACAATGTGCTTGAGCAATAACAGGTGAAGTTACTCATGAACTTTAAGTTTCTTAATTATTTATTACGGCCACTCTTAAAACTTCAGTTATCTTTATAATTTTATTACTGGCAAATTTTAGAATTGATTTAGATGAGATATACTCATTATCTCACAGGAATATATCACAATTATCTGGGAACTACTTTTTGGATAGGAATTCATCAAGCACCTAGGCCACGGGCGCGTACTAACACAGAATACCCAGAAACTAGACAGTTGTTTGGCCATAATGAAAGTGTTCACTTTTAGCTTGCCATAAGCTAAGCTAGTAGCGCTCGTGAGAGTGTGGGTGGGTGAGTTCATGGCTGAGCAACACTCAGGGCATACAATCATAGATATGCAGTGAAGATGAACACCAGTCCTGTTGAGTCAATAAAACATGAATCTATCACATAACTGTAGAGTGCAAGTAACTCAAACTCTTTATTTATTTATTTATTATCCCCTTTTTCAAATATGTCTTAGCTAACAAAGGTGGCATAGAATCAAGTAGACAAAAGGATGGTTTGCAGAATATTTTAATGCTTATGTCTGATTGGTGTTCTTTCTCCTCCATTGGTATTTTTATACTCCAGAGTTTTTGTTGTTGTTGGTTTCATTGCAATTTAAGATGAAGTGTTCAGGTTCAGTATATTTGCTCATTCTGAAGTACTTGGTGGAGCTATTACAACTTAATTGCAAACATGTTGGAGCATGTTGAGTGATATTAATTTCCCTGATGTTGAAATTTTGGGTCATGAAACCACGAACTCATTGACTGAAAAAGTCGAAGCCCTACGTCAACTACACCCACTTGGATATTTTGTTCCCACCACCTTTCTCCAAACAGCGTAAATAGCAAAGCTACATTTCCTGCCATCATTCTCCCTCTCTTTTCCTCCCTCTTTCTCGCTCTCCCTTTCCCTGGCAATGGTTTTTTAGATCACTTCCATTAACACCGATGTGCTGAGCACTAATTACTCACTAAGTCAACGTTCCGGCCTGCTCGTTTGAGCAAGCAATGCAGCCCGTTAGCAAGGTGCTGAATGCACTTAATTACATAAGAAGATAATTGCATGTAAATGTTGCATCTAAAAGCAGCCATCCAGCACGCTTGCTGATTTAATTGGGGCATGTTTAGGATCCCTGTTTTGTTTATTTTAACGTGTGGCAATTAACTGCTTGCTCTGATGAATCTTCTGGATGTTGTCTCCATGGTGGCATGTGACCAGTTCCACAAGGTTTATGAATACACATTTATTTTTTACATAAACCTACATGCCAGTGTTACTTTCACGATACTGGATGTACACGAAAGGCTGGTTTTTACTTCTTTGCTGCAGCACTTTGGCTGACGTAAAGAATGACATTATACATCTCATTATCTTGCTGGTGCTCTTCTTGTATGTGTTGTATGGCTGGGGGGGCCTGGCTGCCTTTTTGTTTCTGTTTTTTGTCCTGTCTTTTGTTTTTCCTTCCAGGTGGCTTGCATTTGGGACTGAGTGGCTGTGTAGCTGAGTTTATCAGGACCTCACCCTGATCACCTGCAGCTCGTCAGGACTCACAGCTGTGGTGCATCTACATGGATTGGAACATGGTGGCATTTAAGACTGGAGTACACAGTGTGTATTTGCCAGAGACTCGACCTTGTGACCAGACGGGTGAGATCGTCGTCTCGGGAGCCATCTCATCATCAGTGGATGCAGAGAACGTCCAGGTTTGATGCATGGTCTGTGAAAGAGGAGAGGGTGAGGTCTCACGCTCGTCAGCACACTTCCTGAGGTATGTTAGATTTTGTGACTAACATTTATACAGTCAGTAAATGTGGTGTCCCTCACACCTTATTATATTGAGCTGTATGTTGGTCGTTTAAATCAGCTTCCACTGCAGTGGAGTTTTGTGAACAGGGTGTTCTATGCCTGCAGGGTGGGAAGCTGATTTGCAATTAAGCCAGGAAGTGTTTGCTGTTTGTACACCTTTGAGTGGTCTCTCTGTGTGTAGAGTGTGGACTCACATAATGATTTCTTCTTTCACAGACTCGGTTTGTCGCGGCCACCTGGGGGGTGTCGGCGGAGTCCTTGGGTCCGAACTGGTTCTGGCTCCGGACCGTTAGCGCTGCTGGGAGCGCACCGCAATCCACCACGCCAGACCGCGCACTTTTATATTTTTCACATCACTGTTATGTTTATTAAACTCTGTTATCCTTTGTACCGTGCTCTGCTTATTTTATACTGGGTCCTTCAAACGCTGGTCGGTTCTCCGGGCTGCTTCCGACACATAACAGTATGACCCAAAGTCAGTGGTGGGTACACTTACAATAATCCGTTAACCAATCATTAGCAAAGCTAACCTTTTAGTTAGCAGAATAGCTTTTCAATAAACTTTGAAAACCATTAGCAGACCAATTAGCTTCCACTAAATTTAGGTCCACTGTTTCTGCTTACATTTTTTTTAATAATGTTGTTGTTGGAGCTTACAGAATGTCTGCACTAATGTTACAGGGGATGTTTTATTGATAAATATTCCAATTTCAGAGAGTAGTATTTATCACTGATGCTCATGTTTGTGGTCCAGTTTGTTCTGGTTTGTTTTTGGATAAGTGATCTTCTGCTCTGGAGTCCTTTCTTGTCATAGCCATTAGCTGTGTGTTCTGAGGTGCTAGCCTTGCTACCTCGCCATGCATCATCAGATTGAAACATGTTTAACTATCCTACAGCAACTGTCTTGTATGTTTTTCAGTACAGATATGGTCATTTTCCCTGGTTCCATTCTGCTGGCCAGTGAACTTGCATTCTTAATGAAAAAAGAAGCAGGGAGGTTTCGTATGGGTCTGTCTGTTGCATTAGCTTTAGCCTCGTCTTTGATTCCTCTATCTGCACCTCTTAAATGACTTTCCAGGTAAACACTAATCCATGAAGTCTGACTGGTTCTGTCAAAATATTTTTGCCAAATTTCTCATTAAACACAAACAATTAAACTGATGTTTTAAAGTAAATGATGATCTATACAGCAAAGAGAATATACAGGAAAACTTGCATATAATGGATTCAGGTGGACTAGTGAATGTGTCCGCTATAATCGAAATCCGTTATGTGTAAAATGGACAAAATCTGCTATATGTATAAAATGGACAAAATCCATTTTTTCTAATTCCACTGTGGAGTAGTACCTTAAAGCCTGATTTATGCTTTTGCAACTCTGTAACTCTGGAGCCATGCAATGGCGTTGATGTGCGTGTGACCCTTTTAGAATTCTCCGTCACATCTTTATGTAATTTACCACAGGAACAGTGGCCCTTTCTGGATTAATTTGTCCCTCAACAAGCTCCACTTCTTTATGCAATCATCAACCTTCAAACTATCGATATGATATGTACAATTTTCCTCCATGAATTGTGGGTCATTTAAGGGTCTTTTTCTGACTCCTTGTTGAAAAGTTGGTCATATTTGTGGACTTTCTGCCAAACGTATTTGATTCATGATCGAAATGTAACCGGCAGGCACACTGCAAAAACCTTTAAACTATGACGGGAGAGGAAGCACTAAAAACACAAGTGACAATTCACAGCCCTTGTAGTCTCTGTCGTTTAGCAGGTGCAAGTCAGACTCCGGAGAGGGTTCGCAGCCATGCAGACGCCTCTGATCTAAAGTGGTTTGATTCATCACACTCAGGAATACGAGGGCTGTCAATAAAGTATAGGTCCTTTTTATTTTTTTCAAAAACTATATGGATTTCATTCATATGTTTTTACGTCAGACATGCTTGAACCCTCGTGCGCATGCGTGAGTTTTTCCACGCCTGTCGGTGACGTCATTCGCCTGTGAGCACTCCTTGTGGGAGGAGTCGTCTAGCCCCTCGTCGGAATTCCTTTGTCTGAGAAGTTGCTGAGAGACTGGCGCTTTGTTTGATCAAAATTTTTTCTAAACCTGTGAGGCACATCGAAGTGGACACGGTTCGAAAAATTAAGCTGGTTTTCGGTGAAAATTTTAACGGCTGATGAGAGATTTTGAGGTGATACTGTCGCTTTAAGGACTTCCCACGGTGCGAGACGTCCCGCAGCGCTCCCAGGTGCCGTCGTCAGCCTGTTTCAAGCTGAAAACCTCCACATTTCAGGCTCTATTGATCCAGGACGTCGTGAGAGAACAGAGAAGTTTCAGAAGAAGTCGGTTTCAGCATTTTATCCGGATATTCCACGCAGCCGGCGCGGTGCGGCAGCACAGGAATCACGCAGAGTGGCGTCTGACTTATGAACTGGACTGTATCCGAAAACTGTCGGATTTTAGTTCTAAAACATTCTGACAGCCATCTGCAGAAGTCGACACAGTTGGTCAAAATTAACCAGCGGCCCCGAGTGTGATGCACATGTTCAAAACTCTCCGAGCGGCGTCGAGATGGGACAGCTATCCCATGGCGGTCCATGAGCAATCTGACGACCATCTGAGCACAATTTATTATTCTGATGGCATCAAAACAGCATCTGAAATGATCTGATCATGGCTGATTGAACTCTGAGATTGATAGGTCACAGCAAAGCCTGCCGACATGCTGTGCCACTTTTCTCTACCTCCACTGCACCCCGGCAAGGGAGGGCAAAGGAAATGGTCTTATGTAATAACATGTATGGGGCACTGTGTGCATGTGTCAGAGGCTTGATGCAACGCCGCAACACAGCTGAACGGGATGTCACTGCTGTAACACACGTATTATCAATCAATTTTATTTATATAGCGCCAAATCACAACAACCAGTTGCCCCAAGGCGCTTTATATTGTAAGGCAAGGCCATACAATAATTACGTAAAAAACCCCAACGGTCAAAACGACCCCTGTGAGCAAGCACTTGGCGACAGTGGGAAGGAAAAACTCCCTTTTAACAGGAAGAAAACCTCCAGCAGAACCAGGCTCAGGGAGGGGCAGTCTTCTGCTGGGACTGGTTGGGGCTGAGGGAGAGAACCAGGAAAAAGACATGCTGTGGAGGGGAGCAGAGATCAATCACTAATGATTAAATGCAGAGTGGTGCATACAGAGCAAAAAGAGAAAGAAACAGTGCATCATGGGAACCCCCCAGCAGTCTACGTCTATAGCAGCATAACTAAGGGATGGTTCAGGGTCACCTGATCCAGCCCTAACTATAAGCTTTAGCAAAAGGAAAGTTTTAAGCCTAATCTTAAAGGTAGAGAGGGTGTCTGTCTCCCTGATCTGAATTGGGAGCTGGTTCCACAGGAGAGGAGCCTGAAAGCTGAAGGCTCTGCCTCCCATTCTACTCTTATAAACCCTAGGAACTACAAGTAAGCCTGCAGTCTGAGAGCGAAGCGCTCTATTGGGGTGATATGGTACTATGAGGTCCCTAAGATAAGATGGGACTTGATTATTCAAAACCTTATAAGTAAGAAGAAGAATTTTAAATTCTATTCTAGAATTAACAGGAAGCCAATGAAGAGAAGCCAATATGGGTGAGATATGCTCTCTCCTTCTAGTCCCCGTTAGTACTCTAGCTGCAGCATTTTGAATTAACTGAAGGCTTTTCAGGGAACTTTTAGGACAACCTGATAATAATGAATTACAATAGTCCAGCCTAGAGGAAATAAATGCATGAATTAGTTTTTCAGCATCACTCTGAGACAAGACCTTTCTAATTTTAGAGATATTGCGTAAATGCAAAAAAGCAGTCCTACATATTTGTTTAATATGCGCTTTGAATGACATATCCTGATCAAAAATGGCCCCAAGATTTCTCATAGTATTACTAGAGGTCAGGGTAATGCCATCCAGAGTAAGGATCTGGTTAGACACCATGTTTCTAAGATTTGTGGGGCCAAGTACAATAACTTCAGTTTTATCTGAGTTTAAAAGCAGGAAATTAGAGATCATCCATGTCTTTATGTCTGTAAGACAATCCTGCAGTTTAGCTAATTGGTGTGTGTCCTCTGGCTTCATGGATAGATAAAGCTGGGTATCATCTGCGTAACAATGAAAATTTAAGCAATGCTGTCTAATAATACTGCCTAAGGGAAGCATGTATAAAGTGAATAAAATTGGTCCTAGCACAGAACCTTGTGGAACTCCATAATTAACCTTAGTCTGTGAAGACGATTCCCCATTTACATGAACAAATTGTAATCTATTAGATAAATATGATTCAAACCACCGCAGCGCAGTGCCTTTAATACCTAGGCATGCTCTAAATCTCTGTAATAAAATTTTATGGTCAACAGTATCAAAAGCAGCACTGAGATCTAACAGAACAAGCACAGAGATGAGTCCACTGTCTGAGGCCATAAGAAGATCATTTGTAACCTTCACTAATGCTGTTCTGTACTATGATGAATTCTAAAACCTGACTGAAAACTCTTCAAATAGACCATTCCTCTGCAGATGATCAGTTAGCTGTTTTACACTACCCTTCAAGATTTTTGAGAGAAAAGGAAGGTTGGAGATTGGCCTATAATTAGCTAAGATAGCTGGGTCAAGTGATGGTTTTTTAAGTAATGGTTTAATTACTGCCACCTTAAAAGCCTGTGGTACATAGCCAACTAATAAAGATAGACTGATCATATTTAAGATCGAAGCATTAAATAATGGTAGGGCTTCCTTGAGCAGCCTGGTAGGAATGGGGTCTAATAGACATGTTGATGGTTTGGATGAAGTAACTAATGAAAATAATTCAGACAGAACAATCTGAGAGAAAGAGTCTAACCAAATACCGGCATCACTGAAAGCAGCCAACGATAACGATACGTCTTTGGGATGTTATGAGTAATTTTTTCTCTAATAGTTAAAATTTTATTAGCAAAGAAATTCATGAAGTCATTACTAGTTAAAGTTAAAGGAATACTTGGCTCAATAGAGCTCTGACTCTTTGTCAGCCTGGCTACAGTGCTGAAAAGAAACCTGGGGTTGTTCTTATTTTCTTCAATTAGTGATGAGTAGAAAGATGTCCTAGCTTTACGGAGGGCTTTTTATAGAGCAACAGACTCTTTTTCCAGGCTAAGTGAGATCTTCTAAATTAGTGAGACGCCATTTCCTCTCCAACTTACGGGTTATCTGCTTAAGCTGCGAGTTTGTGAGTTATACCACGGAGTCAGGCACTTCTGATTTAAAGCTCTATTTTTCAGAGGAGCTACAGCATCCAGCATACTAAATACATGTAGTAATAAAAATTCTGCAAAGACACATAACTTATATACATACATCTTCAACCGCTTATCTGAGATCGGGTCGCGGCAGACACATAAGTTATGCTTTAAATAATTTCTTTCAGTTAAGTTAGTATATACAAATGTAATCACTTCAGAACAATAATAATAATAATAACATATTCCATATTACACCTACTATAGTACCTTGTGTCCAGCTATCAAGGTTGCTAGGCAACAGGGGGTAGCGGTGGGAAAAGCTATTGATGCAATAGCAAAATGCTCCATGAGCCAGAAGCGTTTCTAAAGGCCAGATAATTGTAGGGTGCAGCCTTAGAAGGATGCAGCCCCTGAATTTGGATGCAGCCATAGGGAACCCGACTAGATTCTGCTGTGTTTGCGAGCATGTATGTCTCATCTATGTCACCACCCCCAGTGGCGACATAGAAAAATTGAACAGCTACACAGCCATCTCCAAACTTCGCTCAACATGGTGCCTATGTGTAGTAACACAGAAATAATTTAAAATGGCCTTAAGACAACTATGTGTTCTGCCATCCTGCCAATAGCTGATCTACATGAAGAATAACAGAAAAAAAATCAATAAAAGAGCTTATAATGTGATAAAATTTCTTGTTACATTTTCAAACCTCCACTCCCTTAGCTGCTATAAAAAATGGGAGGATGAAGACAATGATTCATTTATCAATATCCTATTGTCCAGGGCAAATGATGCAGCTCTAAACTCAATTTCATTCAAGCTGCTGTTAAATGAAAGATTTAGTGTGTTTAAAGAAGGTGGAGTGCAGGGTGGAGATAGGGGTCAGAGTTGGAGGGCTCCCTAGGGAGGTCCTGGGGGTCTATGGGACATCGGTTGTCCATTATGAGCTAATCAGGATTTCGAAGCCGGGGGGTGCTGCTGTGTGTGTGTGAGTAACACCATGTGTGTTCATGTATGTGCTGAAAGAGGGGGAGGAAAATAGAAGGCCACCATGTGCTGTACTTGTATATTCCTGCATATCTTCATTTTTTAAAGCAGCAGACGGTTCGACCCCTGTAGACCTTATCCACAGAGGATCCTCCTCAACATTCAGCAGGATCGTCCACATCCAGATGCTTGGAGTTCGATAGAGGCCCCCGGACTGACATCCACCCGCACTCTCACAGGACTCTTTGCACAGCCCAGGGGACGTGCTGTGTTAAGAACATGATCTAGTATTTACAAAAAAATATTTGTAAATGGAGGCCTTACAGCTGTCTGTAATGGGCCTGTTCATGCTGTCATTTCCCAGCCTGACATCTTTGGAAGAGGGCGTGGAGGTGCAAACAGGGAGTAATGAGCATCTGAAGATGCACGTATGCCTCAGATGCCTGGCGTGGACGACTTCTGTATCAACCAAGCGGTAAGCTTCAATGGTCTCATATGAGGAACATGCGGAAGAACAAAAAGTTGCCATTTCTCAACTTGCTGTTTGAGGCTGGATCCAAAATCAAGCAGATCACCATAGAAGTCCATGTTAAAATGTCTTACATTACAGCTGAAATAAACATGTTTACAGCCTGGTACAAACAAAATATTTTTGGACTTTATAGGTAGTTTCCCTCTCCATGACACTCGTGAGGGGGTGAATATTTTTCTAACTTCTTAGTTTAAGACATTTTAAGCCATAATGTTTTGCATAAATGGGACATGACCACTTTGAATGACAGTTTGTGTGTTTTCGCTGAACTCAGAGAGTCTTTTTTAGCATTTTATTCTAAATATTGGCAATAATATGGCTTGTTGTGTGGTTACTACCTAAGACATCTGTATGCCAGTATTCACGTCAAGTGAAACTATCATGTGACGGATGCTAACAGTGCAGCATTTTTAGCAGCTATCGCTAGCTTGATAGCATTAAGTCAAGTTAATCGACGATTACTGAGAAAAGAAGTGGGTCATGGTTTTTAATCTCCATATCAAAGCAAACTGTTATGGGAACCACCACTCAGTCTCCAAAAATATGATTTCATAAATATCCTAACTGAGGTTAGCCTGTTAGCTTAGCTTGTCAGTAATTCTTAAAATAAGCCCTTAGCAAAAAGAAGTTTATTCAAGTGTACTATGAGTATACTTATTTTTTACTAAAATTGAGAAAGTATACTTGAAGGTGACTTCTTATAAACCATATTTTATATACTTAAGAATAGTATAGTGAAGTATACTTGGCACGTGGAGGGGGAGGTGATGGTCTAGTGGTTAAGGTGTTGGGCTTGAGTCCAGAAGACCATGGGTTCAAATCCCCGCCTGACTGGAAAATCACTAAGGGCCCTTGGGCAAGGCCTTTAATCCCCTATTGCTCCCGGTGTGTAGTGAGCGCCTTGTATGGCAACACCCTGACATCGGGGTAAATGTGAGGCATAATTGTAAAGCGCTTTGAGCATCTGATGCAGATGGAAAAGCGCTATATAAATGCAGTCCATTTACCATTTATACTGAGAAGTATAAACAAAAGTCTAAGTCTAAGTACATTAATACTAAGACTTACACTTATACTTTAATACTAAAACTTGTACTTTAGTATACTTTTTACGTCATTCTGCCACGAAGTACTAACACTTATTATGCACTTGGAGCAAGATATACTAAGTCAAGCCACTGACTGAAGTGACTGAAAAGAAGTCATAAAAGTACAGATTTTGTTCAAGCCACTGACTGAAGTGACTGAAAAGAAGTCATAAAAGTACAGATTTTTTTTCTATGTAGTTATTTATTTTTGGTTCCAAAGGTTCGCACTTTTCTTTTACCTTTTTTGACAAAGAAGGACTTTAGTTCTCAGTTGAAGACACTATGTTTACATTTTTACAAATAAGGACTTGATCTTGGAGAGACCATTATGTTTACATTTTACATGCACTTTTTCCTTTAATTTTCTCCACAAAGGAAGGACTTGATTTCATAGCTCTTTGTTTTTGAAATGTTTGAAAATATATCAAACTTGTTTTCAACATTCTGTCTTGTGATTTTTTTAAATGCATCACACGCTTGTGTACATACAGTATGAGTAAACTTTAAGAATACTTTAAGGAGTATATTTTCAGTATATAAATAGTAAGCTACAAGTAATATGCCAAGCAAAATTAAAGTATAAAAAGTAAAATAGTGAAATAACCAATGTGTATAACAGTATACTTTAAGTATACAATAATCAACTAAAAATAGGGACTCAAAGTATACAACTAGTACAATGGCAGTATATCGATAAGTGCACTTGTGGTATACTTTAAGCATACAAAAGGGATATACCAAGTACACTGATAGTATATAGATGAGTGTACTTGTTGTATACTTTAGAGTGTACTTTTGCAAACCTAAAACGAACTTTAAAATATACTTTTATAAACTTGAAATGTTCCACTTTAGTCCAAAAAGTATTAAATTTGTGTACTTTCTAGTATCCTCACAGTATACGGTCTGTAGTATACTTGCTATACTTATACTGAAGCATACTTAATAAAATTAACTTTAAGTATACTACTTTTTGCTAAGGGAGGGCATGTTTAGGCTTCATTTGTCCCACCCAGGTCATGCATTGTGTTCCCGATGTGCCACCTCTTTATCGTGGTTGGCTTTGATGTAGGCAGAGTAAGTGCTGTCAACATGGCAACACCCAGGGCAGCAATTTTTGGCCTTCAAAGTGGATCTTCCAGGTCGCTATAGAAAACGATGGTTGACATCACGCAGGGTTTGTCCAGTCTATGATGCCAATCAGTCAGGCCCTCTCGTTAGCTTTAAATGACTCACCTGGAGACAAGCAAATAACTCTGACTTTACTGCCAGAGAAATGAAATCCCCAACAACAGTGATGACTTAAAGTCCATCGAAAAACCTAGTCATATTTTATTTCATGCTTGTTGGGAGGAGCGGATATGAGGCTGCGAATTTCCAGTAAAAAATGTGGCACTTTTTTTTTCTTTTTTTTTAGAACGAGGACTTTTGGATGATAAATTGATGTTTCGATTAGACGGGCTTTATATGTGACCACTCAGGAAACAAATACACCACAAGAAACAAAATATTGCAAGAAAAAACTCGACAGAAAACCTCCATTGATTTTTTTTTTTTTTAATAGAATGTGGAGGAAAAAGCCGTAGCTCTGACTCTGAAAGTCGAGCGCACGAAAAGCAGTAGTAATGCTGCATATGATAAAATGATATGCCCTGTTTGTGTTTCTATGGCAGTTGAAAGTTAAAAACGTCACAGCTGATTGAAAGCTACTTAAATCATTTTTTTCTTCCAATCTGAGCTCCAGAATGAGAACCTGATTAAGTTAACGCTTTAATAATAGAAGTGCAACTAATCGTGGACGATCGAGTTGCAATGGGCAGAAAGGCCTTTTTAAGATTAGTTATAAAGATAAGACACTTTATTTCTGAGGACACTTAATTATACTGCTTGTTTGGAGTGTTCATTTGGAGGATACATGTATTGGGAGGCTGTAAGTAGATGCTGCTCGGGGAGGATTGGATGTTTCAGAGACACCTGATACATCCCAAGGCGCGTTTTTACAGCCTCTGAAATGAGACGCATCTTTGATTTGCTTGGCCTGTAAACAGACAGCGACATGAAGGAGCTCTGGTCTCAGCCTCACTCCAAGCTGCCGTTCATTGACTGAAATATGGATGTAGTCACCTTCCTGACTCTTGACACATTTTTTTTTTCAGCAATCCAATGCCTCTTAAGATGTTTATGAATGCGTGGTTTCAGCAGTGGTTAGTGCAGAATCTGCATACTGACTGACCAAACAAAGTCAGCAAATTTAACTTGTGAAAAAACAAAACAAAACAAAAAACAGTAAGCTCCATAAGTATTGGAACAGGGAGACAATTTGTAATGTTGTCTCTGTACACCACCACAAAGGATTTAAAATGAAACCATCAACGTGTTCCTGTTGGTTAGACTTTCAGCTTTAAGTCAAGATGGTTTAACAATACTATCACTTTAATAGGGTGTTAAAGCCGTTCTTATACACAGTCCCTCTGTTTTCACAGGCCATAAGTAATGGAATGCACCAAATGTAAGGATTATTCTTACTAACACAAATCATCACTGGGGAAGGCACTGCCATCTTGTCTGCGAACATAGATAGAGCTCTACAGGGAGGGTAACATTAGGAATCTACAGCAGGCCACGGAGCAGGTGATTAGAGACCCTGCAAGGCTTATGACAAATGTGGGTGTGGAATCCATTAGCTTAGCGGGGAATTTAGTGCAGAAAATCCACTATGGTGATAGTGCAGTTTATTTGCCAGTGAGGGAATTTCAACAAGTTGAGACTGTGGCCTGCTTCCGTAGTCGTGTCCATAAAAATCATAGAGGGATATGCTTTCCAAACTTAATACCCATTACTATATTGGATGATGTTGAAATTGAGGATGGCTCAGTGATTGTTCCATCAATAGCAAAGATTTCATGTCTGCTACCTACAATGCATGTGGAATGTCTTAAACCTAAACCTACTTCTAGGCATCTTATATATGCTACTCTGGAACCACCCCTAAACCCAAACAGTTCAACTGTCAACCCCACTGAGGTCCTTAGACTGGGTCTCATTAACATAAGATCACTGTCCTCAAAATCATTGTTGATCAATGATGTAATTATTGATCATCACTTAGATATGATTGGGCTATGTGAAACCTGGCTTAAACCTACAGCTGTCCTCCCCTTAAATGAGGCCTGCCCACCAGCATATACATTTAGTCACGTCCCTCGTGATACGAAGCAAGGCGGGGGTGTTGCTCTTATTTATAAATCTAGGTTTAGCTTATTAGCTGTTGGGGGTTACAAATATCACTCGTTTGAGCATCTGATTCTCCGCTCTGCTCAGGATATTACACATTGCCAAGGTCAGAAGAATAAAAATCAGTTGTATTACTTTGTCACTGTATATAGGCCTCCTGGCCCATATTCTGAATTCTTAGATGAATTTGATGCGTTCGTCTCTAACTTGTCAACTAGTGTAGATAACATTCTGATTATTGGTGACTTTAACATTCATATAAATAAACCTTCTGATACCCTCTGCAAATCATTTATGGAAATTGTGGATGCATTAGGATTTCGGCAATGCATTCGGGATTCAACGCACATTAATGGAAATACCCTGGATCTGGTTCTCGCACGTGGTATTGCTGTCACGAATATTGACATCATGCCTCTTCAATCAGTGGTGTCTGATCACTCACTTATTAAGTTTACAGTTTCGCTGCCGTGTTTAGTGGAACAACAACCTTATATATCATTACGGCGATGCATGAACTCCTCAACTAAGACTGAACTCGAAGCTAGACTGCCTGATGTCTTAGCTTCACATTTGACAAAAACCCAGTCAGTAGACAGACTTGTGGATAGTTTAAACTCAGTGCTCAAAACTACACTCAACATGATTGCATCACCAGTGTTAAAACTGCGCTCCCCCAAATCACAGTCACCTTGGTTCAATGATTATCTGCGTGACCTCAAGCATAAAGCAAGAGGTCTAGAACGGAAATGGCATTGTTCAAAATTAGAAGTATTTCACCTTGCGTGGCGTGATGCTATCTTAGACTATAAGCATGCATTACTGGCTACAAAGCAGACTTACTACTCTGATTTGATCAACAAAAACAAGCATAACTCAAAGTTCTTGTTCGACACGGTGGCAACACTTTTGCATGGACAGCCACCTGTAGTTCGCTCTCCTTTTACAACACAAGATATCCTGGATTACTTTGGGAAGAAAATAGAAGTCATCAGGTTAAACATATCCCGGCATGCCTTAACCCAGCCACTACACCCTGCTATTGAGGTGGGTGCCACTACTGAGGTATTCCCTAGATTTACAGAATTTGATAGTATCTAACTAGGCATGCTGACAAAACTCGTAATGTCAACAAAAAGCACAACCTGTTTATTTGATCCTATACCAACAAAACTGTTTAAGGACCTGTGGCCCACTCTTGGGCCGACTGTGCTGGAAATTATTAATCTTTCTTTAACTTCTGGATCTGTTCCTAAATGTTTCAAATCTGCAGTGATTAAACCATTACTTAAGAAACCTAATCTTGACCCTAGTGTACTGACAAACTATCGGCCGATATCAAATCTATCATTTTTCTCTAAAATTCTGGAAAAAGTGGTGTCACGGCAGCTCGTAGACTGTCTTACTGAGAATAATCTCTTTGAGCCACTGCAGTCTGCTTTTAGAAAATATCATTCCACAGAGACGGCTCTCACTAAAGTGGTGAATGATCTTCTGCTTACAATGGATTCGGACACCACTACGGTTCTGTTGCTGTTAGATCTCAGTGCTGCATTTGATACAGTGGATCATCATATTCTACTTGATAGGCTGGAAAATCATTTTGGGATTACTGGGAGTGCCCTTGCATGGCTGACGCCATACTTGACCAGTCATTCTCACTGTGTTTTGTACAGTAACACTACCTCTAACCTTAGTGACATGAAATTTGGGGTTCCACAGGGGTCTGTCTTAGGCCCCCTGCTTTTCTCCCTTTATATAGCACCCCTTGGGCACATATTGCGGCATTTTGGGATTACCTTTCACTGCTATGCAGATGATACTCAGTTATACATGCCGATAACTGCTGGTAATCTTGTTCACATAAAATCCTTAGAAGATTGCCTTGCAGCAGTGAGAAGTTGGATGTCTAGAAACTTCCTACTTTTAAACTCTGATAAGACTGAAATGATGGTTCTTGGTCCAGTGAGACATCGGTATCAATTTGACTAGTTAACGCTCAGCCTCAGCTCGTGTGTCATACATCACACTGACAAAGTGAGGAACCTTGGGGTAGTTTTTGATCCTTCGTTGTCCTTTGGCCTCCACATTAGAAATATTACTAGAACTGCTTTCTTCCACCTGCGAAATATAGCAAAGATTCATCCCATCCTGTCTATGGCTGATGCTGAGACCCTGATCCATGCATTTATCTCTTCTAGATTGGACTACTGCAATGTTCTATTGAATTGTTCTGTAATTTATGTTTGTAGCATGGCCCAAGCAGAAGGTCACCCCTTTGAGTCTGTTCTGCTTGAGGTTTCTTCCTCAGAGTGAGTTTTTCCTTACCACTGTTGCTCTGGGGGTTGGTAAGGTTAGACCTTACCTGTGTGAAGCACTTTGAGGCAACTCTGTTGTGATTTGGCGCTATATAAATGAAAATAAATTGAAAATCACTTTTACACCCAGTTTTCCTTAGACAACTTATTAGACATTTCCAAGTCACTAAATGCTTCTTGGACTTCGTTTACATCAAGCATTAAGAAATACATACAGTATGGTACTCCATGGTAAATCTGTCTGGAGTCAGTAGTTCTCAAAATCAAAGTGAAGGAGACTGGTGAGGGAAGCCACCAAGACATTGAATTAGTTATAAGATTGGACAGACCATACATAACACCACTTTTGTGTGCTGTACCACCTGTGACAGTTTGCTGGAGGAGTGAAACATAAAAACTTTATCATAAGAAAATTGATCAAATATACTCTAGGTTTGGGTTTCCCATGTGCCTTCTGGTAAACTGTAGTTGAAATTTCAGATCTTTTTAAGCAAATCCTTCTCTGCTTCCCTCCACCAAGAACCTGTATAACATGTGATCCAACAGACAAAAATGTCATTCTGCACAGTTTCTGCAATCCAAGCCACAGACGCCTATAATGTATTCAAAGTTGTCATGGGTGTCTTGGTGGCTTTCCTCACTAGTTTCCTTCACTTTGATTTTGAGAACTACTGACTCCAGACAGATTTACCATGGAGTACCCTGTATGTATTTCTTAATGCTTGATGTAAACGAAGTCCAAGAAGCATTTCGTGACTTGGAAATGTCTAATAAGTTGTCTAAGGAAAACTGGGTGTAAAAGTGATGATTTGTGATAGTAAGAATAATCCTTACATTTGGTGCGTTCCATTACATATGGCCTGTGAAAACAGAGGGACTGTGTATAAGAATGGCTTTAACGCCCTTCTTAACGGCGTTTATTTTTTATGTGCTGTTTTAAAATTTTATTCTATATGTGTTTCATTTTTGTGAATTTGTGTTTTTAATGTTAAGCACTTTGGACACCAGTTGGTGCTGCAAAGCGCTTTATAAATAAATGTTGATTGATTGCATGATCACTTACATTTTTTTGAGAACTGCTGACTGCAGACACATTTACCATACAGTCCTGTACTGTACCATATTTCTGAATGATTTATGTAAATGAAGTCCAAGATGGTGACTTACAAATGTTCACACATCCATCCCCTGACTTGTCTAAAGAAAACTGGCGGTGAAGGTGATGATAAATCCTTATATTATGTACGTTGCATTACTTATGGCCTGTAAAAATGGAGAGACTGTGTATATAAAAGCTGTAATAAATAAATAAACTCCTTGAGTTAAAGCTGAAAGTCCATGTGGTGGTGTACAGACTGTGCCAGTATTTACGGACCTGACTGTAAATTACACACAAGATGTTATATTCTGCCTTTCTATCCATGCATGCTTCCGGGTACATTATACTATATCTTTGAACCAATAGCCACACCATTTTGGGGTCAGATTGTTTGCAAGACCAAAACTAAACCATAAAACTACACAATCCACCCACGACTCAGATGTGACTAAGTATTAAGGCTATAGAGCAGATTTTGGACTTAGATCATGCAGAGATCCAAAGTTTCAATTTGCTCTAATTAAGATTTTTTTCTTCTTCTTAAAATCACTGTGAACTTAGTGAAATGGCTGCTTCATATATCTCAATAACCAATGAGACAACAGCAGATTATGGCCCATTATGGCCCATATTGACACAATGGAATATTTTTCCAGTGAAACAATGCTTCCAGACAATTTCATGACCTCACTGTCATTGGTAAAAATGTTGCAGCAGTTGTATGTGTTTAGTGGAATATTAAATATGAAGATTGTCTTCTATACTGATAGAATAGTACCAATTTAATATTATCACCACATATGGGTAGCATGTGTGAGAAGTCTCCACCCACCAACTCCCTCCTTCAGGTCAGCATAAGCTAAAAGGTTAAGCCAGCAACCACGAGGAGCAACATGATGCCCAGTCCATACACGACAAAAAGGGAACATTACACCAAAATGAAACAATGGATAGAACGTGTGGCTAGGGATAACATTAAATCTTTTTGTTACTACTGCAAATTAGTGACAGCAAATTGGAAACACTGTTCTAGAACGTGATGGTATGGTAGCTTAGTGGTTAGCACAGTTGTGTCACCCCAAGAAGGTCATGGGATTGTCTCCCACCTGTGACCTTTCTGTGTGGAATTTGTGTGTGTTCCCTCTGAGTGCTCTGGCTTCCTCCCACATCCAAAGACACGCAGATTAGGTGAATTGGTGACTCTTCATGCCCTGTAAGTGTGCATGCGAGTGTAAGTGTGAAAAATTGTGTATTGTTTTGGTTTTGGCTGCAATCACAGAAGCAGTCACGGTTCCCAGTGGAGAAGGGAAGACGAGGCAAATGTGATGTCAGTAAGTGTTAGCCTACACAGCTAAACAGAGTAGCTGCATTCTCTCACCTCCAAAACCGCTTCAACATGTTTGTGCTATGGGTCATAAACAAACCACCACATCGTCACTTTTTCTTTGCATTTTCACTTTGTTTGCTTGTAATTTGCCCAAAAACTGAGAGAAAATGCTATGTTTTTTTCCCCAGAAGTACAGAAATTACATCACATGCGTCATATTTTACCTATTTTAGCACCCGCCCTCAAACGAGACTGCGGTGCCCAATTGATTTGCCCCCTCTGGTGTTGAAGCATAATAAAACAAAAGTGAAGGAACTGGTATCATAGTGTTTTGATTCAAAAACTATATTTAAATATTAAGAAAATAGCAGCAAAAGTTGCAGGATTTATGGGTTCTTTGTTTGATCTTCTTTGAACCTCCTAATTACTTTCTGACTGATTTTGGTCCAGATAATGGTGATGAACTGATTAGATGAATAACTTTGATGGAATGCAAAATGCAAAATTCCATAGACCTGTCTGCCACCACCTGAACACTGACACCTGCTGGACAGTTCAGCACTGTGCACCCATATCAAGCTATGAAATTTAAATTTAAAGGCTGCAGTCAGAACACTGTCAGCACGCATGTGCCTTGCGTGTATTGTACTGAACACTGTCAACACAAATGTAATTTAAATAATAACACAATGACCCACACGTACTGTTACAATAGATTTATATTGCAGTTAATTAATATCACTGAAGTAGGTTAGCTCTGCTTAATCAATATTAATTAATGTCATTAATATTAATTGTGTTATTAACTATTGTTAAAGGGGTATCATTAAAATTGTTAATGATTTCCCCATATTTAAGAATATCCCATTAGTTTAAAGAGCTACTGCTAAAAGAATTGTGCATACGTAACTTGTGAGTTACTTGCAGAAAACAATTCACTCTAAAATGCATAATGAAGGGATTCATGTTTACAGTATGAATATTCAGATCTGCAAATTACAGTAATGACAACTCATTACAAGATGTGACATAGACAAGAGTGAAAATGATTTTGCTTGACAGAATATTAGAGATTATTACCAAAACCAGTAAAATTCCTCTTCAATCATTGTATCTTTTTTCTCAGCTTGTTGCAAGAAAAACATTTCATTCCTGACTAGTATTAGAGACCAAATTATGCAGAAATCACTCACTGTGATTATCTGTGTGAGCCAAAACTTAATTGACTATAACGATAGGTTGTATTGAACAATTATTTAACAATTATTCCTTTGAAAGTAAAAGAGTAGAGCAAGAAGAGATGTAAGTAAGTCCCTTCGGCTGCTCCCTTGTTTGCACTCGGGGTCGCCCCAGCAAATCCAAGGTGGATCTGCATGTTGAATTGGCACAGGTTTTACGCCGGATGCCCTTCCTACCGCAACTCCACATTACATGGAGAAATGTGGCAGGCGTGGGATTTGAACCCGGAGCCTTCTGAAGTGAAACCAAGCGCATTAACCACTTGGCCACCACACCATAGTATTCAGAGATGAGTTTAATTATAGGTTTGTTTGTTTGTTTGTTTTTTGTAATTAAGCACTATGAATTCCTTCCTCATGGAGAAATTCAGCCTTTCATGTCTGTCTTCATGTGGAAGACTGGTAAAGATCCACTTGGCTCCATGTGATGAGAGCTTTATCAGATGTGCATGGAAGTTAGTAGAAACAGCATTTTGTGACTTTCATGGATCAAAAAGTGTGAAGGATATTCGACATGCAAAAAATGTATCATAAACTGAATAAAAAGGTGCTCAGCAAATGTTATCTCAGTCTCTATTCTTATTCATTAGTTTTGACATACACATATCTTTTTTATACTTTCCTCTATCCTGAGATGGATGTGCCTGGACAATTCAAGACCACCCCTTCCCTTAGTCCCCTTCTGTGTAGTGGTGTCAGGAAGGACGTAAAAATTGTTTAAAATCAACATGCAGATCCATAACAGATCTGCTGTGGTGACCTCAAGCGAAAAGGGGAAAAGCTGAAAGAACTTATGTATTTTGAGTCATTATGGCAAATGTAAGTGGAAATAGGAAGAAGATATGAGAAAATGTGATTACCAAAGCTTGAAGCCTGATTAAATAGCACACCTGACAGTCGAACGAACCAAAGAGATGCAAAGTTCTCAATCACCGTAGAGACAAAGCCGGCTTGAGCATAAATAAAAAGTTTGATTTTTCCCTGTGATTAGTCTGGTAAGCACAGGAATAATTAAGTCATTGAGTCAGTGAATCATTGAGTGGCTCCGATTTAAGTGGCTTTTGCAACTATAACTCTATATTGAAGTGTTTGACTATGGTTTCCCAAACTAATCCTTTGCCAGTGTGGTTATATCAGCTATTGATGTATGTCATATGATTACAAGCACTTACTCTTTACATAATGAAATTCCTTCAGATTCCTTGAATCATTTAATGATGTTATACCCTATAAAGGGAGAAATATACAAATCTCTTCCAGTCTTTCTTTGAGGAACATTGTTTTTAAACATTTCAATTTTTTCATGCATTTGTTGACAAACTAAAGATCTTCTGCCCATCTTTGCTCCTCAAAGACTCAGCCTTTCATGGACAGTGGTTTTGTACCAAAACATGATAATAATCACCTGTTGAAATCATTTGCTTAAAATAACATCAGTTTTTTTTAAATCATTACTTGCCCTAAATTGCCCCAGGTGAAAAGTGAAATGCAGGAATGGATGTAGTATATCCATCCATCCATCCATCCATTTTCTATACACGCTTACTCCTTTTAAGGGTCACGGGGTCATGGAGTTATAGATGCAAGATATTTATTCAAAGCCCTTATGTGAATGGTGTGTTAGCTGATGGTGGATATTGGCCTGTGTTTGTGCCTGCTTAATCTCCATCCTCAGTGAAGCAATTTCTGCAAGAGTAGCTGTGCAGGACAATCTTAATTGCCTCACAAGTCAACTTGAAGACATTTAGTCTACTAGTCAAGTATTAGCAAGCCATAGTTAATTATTATGATTACTTGTCCCAACCCTATTATAAAGTAAACAACATAGGTCCCAGGAAGGAACCTTGGGGCACGCCAGAGTTCAAAAATACAAATGATGATGACATATTATGAACAGCAAAGATTGAAAAACTCCTATAAGAGAAGTAGGATAAAAACCACTCCATCGTCGGTCGAGATATGCCGCCTCACCTCCCAAGTATCTCAGTCAATTATGTCAATTAATACTTTTGGAAGCTACAGTGAGATCCATCAAAACAAGGACAGAATATTTTCTTGCATCACTCACAGACATTCTTATGGCTTCTTCTCCCAGTTTTACCCCGGGTCACCATCGCAGATCCTGTACGGATCCAGATAATGATTTTGCAGAATTTTTTCATGCCCTTGCTGGTGCAACTCTAGAGGTACAAGCAGAATGGGCACTGGTGGCCTCGATCTAGGGATCTTCTCATCTGGAGACAAGAAAACTAATTGCATCAACACACTATCAGTGAAACAATTTTTTTTTAAATATGTTTAGAATTATTTGTAAAAACAGTTGAACATATCTCAACAGGCTATTTCCATCAGTTCACAAGCGCATTTCCATTGTCCTTTACCCGAGCGATGCCCATGAAGCGTTGTAGCTTAATCTGTCTGTGAGCTCAGCTTCATCACAAAGAACAGCTTTGTGTATTAAATTCATGATAACCACACATGGAGGAAATAGTGCAATTATGAATCATCTGTCTATTTGCTTGCTACCTCAAAGTACACTTGATTACTTTACTTTTACACCAAAGCTATACCACGTCTGCAAAGCGGTCTCCATTATGACCACAACTCTGCAATCGCATCCATGTTCACATAATTGGAAGATGTTTAGACACACTGTACATCAGGTGAAAAACCATCTCATCTCAGATGGGGCAACGTGTGCAAACTTGGGCCCCTGCAAAAAGAATGCACTTTAAAACCCAGAACACAGACACCAGTCCCACCCGTGGTTCAGGTCCTCTTTGACCTTTCCTGTTGTTCCTGTGCTGAGCTGAGCAGCAGAGATACAGTGATGACTCAGGATGGTGAGCGTTGCTCCTCCTCCAGACAGTCTGCCTCCATCCTGTGAACATGAAGCGGTGCGGTTGGCTAATGTGGCCGAGGAGAGAACAGCGGAGCTAAGATGTCATGTCTGTCTGTTGGCTAACAATTAAATGTGGCACCTCAAGCAGATCAATTTGACTCTGAGGCTTCAGATTTTAACTCCTCACTCATTCCCCTCTCGCTCTCCTTCTCTACCGCAGATTTTTTAAAATCTTTTTTACCCACATTATTTCGCACCTCTCCACCCTCTCTGTATGCTCCGATAATTAACTCCAACTATCCATTTTCACCCCTTGTCTCCCTTTATTGGACATGTTAACACAACTTTTTTTTTCTGTTAAATGATGGTCAGAAAGGGCCAGAATCTGAATATTTACCTGAAGAGAAACAACATCAAAATATGCGCCAGACAGACTCCTACTCCAGGACGGAGACGAGGGACGCTGAGGGGAAACACAACACCCGCACAAACCAGCACTTGAAATATCAACGCTACAACCTTCTAATTAAAGGCAAGACTAATGGGCACTAATTGCATCGCTAAAATGCACCAGCTCTCTGCTCTCCAGTGTAACTTGAATACACTTCTGCATATATGGATTAATGGGAGCCGGAGCTTCAAACTAAAACGCAGTTTATTTATCAGAAGATCTGTTATGGAGGATGGAAAGGAAAAACAACAGGAAGGAGGAGTAAATTATCAGCTTCTTGGCTTTGGAAATGTATGTCAAATCTGTATGGATTTAGGTTGCACAACCTGACAACTAATTTAATGAACCTAGTTAACAGTGGCTGGATGGGGGGTTTAGGGGGTCCGATTAAAATATGTGAAATATATGCCAAGAATCCTCTGTTTAACTCTTTGATCACATTAGCTACAAATGAGGGTCACAAGCAGTAGGTGTTTGTTACTTGATGCAGGGGCAGATCCAAAATTTTGTGAAGGGGGGGGCTTGGCTTTACAAATTAGTAAGGTCTGACTAATGGGGAAAGGGGAGTGTTATTTCCCCCAGCTCTTTCTGTAACACTGCCCCACCCCAAGTACAAACTCAAACTATTCCTCACTTTTAAATTTACTCAAAGTCAAGATAAAAATCAGGCCTGGTTTCTGAAGAACTTCTCTCACAGTCAAGCTCTCACCAAGAACAATGGACACAAGCAGTTTTATAAAACTCTCCATGGGCGTAACAAAGGCGGACCATAATTCACAAAAACCTTCCCTTATTGGTCCCCGTGGGCATTTGAAGGAGGTCCCACCCCCCGCCACTGACCCACGCAATAACGGGACATGTATGATTCATAATGTAATCTGAATCTCTTTGTCCTAAGTGGTAAAACTGGTTAAATTGAGTTCAATATGCACATTCCAACAGAGAACAGAGAAAAATATATGAAACTAAGGATACAATCCTAAATAAAATAACTACTTTAATACCAAATCAAAAGAAAACAAATGAAGAAAACAATAATTAAACACACAAATATATCTAACAGGAGTCTGGGGGGATGCCCCCCCCCCCCACACACACACACAAATGTTTGAATTTTTAGGTGCCATTTCCTACATTTTGGTGCATATTTTACCACAAAATACAACACAGACAAAAGATCATTTATAACCTGTCATTTATTAATTTGAACTTGTATTGTACAATCTTGAATGTGATGCTGTGATGTTATGATTACAAGAAAGAGAACATTTGAAATGTCTGTGGCTAAAAAAAATGAACACCTTCTCTACATCCTGCTAAATCATGGTCTGGTTTAAATGTATCTAGCTGAGTTGCTTGTTGCTGAATAAAGAATTCAGAAACAGCATTCAGCAGGGATATTTTTTTTTTTTTTTTTTTTTGGTCCATGAACCCCCCGCTCTGCCTCTGGCTTGATTGGCATTTCCAGGCAGCTCGTGGTTACTTGTGTGAAACTGACACTATGTGTTTTTTCTCTGTGCTTGACTGCTTAACAGAACCAAAGTTCCCTTGATTTGTTTCAGTCCAACGTCTTTCACAGTGACATTCCTGTATCGCTGGTTCGTGTGCTAGGATCTCCTTAAGGTGTCTTGTAAATCACTTCAGAGGTATTGTCTATTTACATAAACAGCGTTTTTAGATTTTGAAATATTTATGTTTCACTGACTTTTTCAAAATGCATGAGAAAAATGCCAAATATTAAAAGATTATTAACTAACTGTGAGGTTTGTACAGGGAAATATCAGACCGAGCTGTCGTCAGTACGGGGCGAGCGTTAGCGAGGTCTGTGTGAAAAACACTTACGTATGATATTCCGGTACAGACCGAGCAAGTGAGGTTAATAATTTGTTTCTTATATGGCTATTATACTAACTTTATTATGCTAACTTACAGTATCGCCTGAATATGAAAGATGCTGATGGCTTGTAGTCCGACTTGTTCGTTTCACCTCCATAAACAACTTGCTAACAGATGGTCCGGTCGTTAGCTGGTAAGCTTTCAATCTGTGTGTTTTTTCAGATGCTGTTTAAATATTTATGGAGTACGTTCATGTCTGATTTGTTTTTTCTAATCGCGTTTTTATCTTCTGGTTTGTAGAGAAAATACATGTTTCGGACTGATTGTCATGGAAACCGGTCCGATATGGGAAAATATCCGACTGGTAATCATACAATAAGAGCGTGCGTAGCATTGCAGCCATATAATAATAAAGGATTATTAACAAAGTGTGAGGTCTGTATGTGGAAATATCTGACTGAGGTGCTAGTACGGTCCAAGCATTAGCGAGGGCCATGTGAATAACACAGAGGTCTGATATCCCCATACAGACCGAGCAAACAAGGTTAATAATTCCTTTATTATATGGCTATTATATATATATATATATATATATATATATGTGTGTGTGTGTGTGTGTGTATATATATATATAAACATGCAAACTTACAGTATCATATAAATATGCTACTGACCATGAAGAACTTGCTAACAGATGGTCCGGTCGTTAGCTGGCAAGCTTTCAATCTGTGTGTTTTTTCCGATGCTGTTTAGATATTTATGGAGTATGTTCATGTGCAACTTCGATTTTCTAATCGTGTTTTTAGCTTCCTGGCTTGTAACGAAAATACACCTTTGTGGCCCGATTGTCATGGTAACCAAATAGAATAGAAACTTTAGTGTCATTGCATGCATACATACATACATACACAAAACTTAGTTTCATTGGCTGCAGTAGGGGCAGGTGATGGTCTAGTGTTAAGGTGTTGGGCTTGAAGTCCAGAAGATCATGGGTTCAAATCTGCACCTGACTGGGAAAATCACTAGCAGACCCTTGGGCAAGGCCTTTAATCCCCTATTGCTCCCAGTGTGTGGTGAGCGCCTTGTAATGGCAGCACGCCCTGACAGTCGGGGTGAATGTGAGGGCATAATTGTAAAGCGCTTGAGTGTCTGATGCAGATGGAAAAGCGCTATATAAATGCAGTCCATTTACCATTACCATTTACCATTGCAGTATGCTGAAGAATTTAATGAACCTAAAGAATTTAATCCACCTGCTGCATGTGCCTGATGTTTGGGAAAATGAGTGACACGAGAGCCTCGTGGAGCCACACATCTGGCTCTCTCTCCTCTCATCCTCCTTTCTGCGCCACTCCATGCACAAGCCCACTAAGAATGCAGTCACAAAGTGTTTTCTGCTGTGAATTTTGAGGAGCAAACTGGAGCGGTCTGAATTGTTCAGCAACTGATTGGTGGATGAATATGGTTGTCATCATTTACCGGATGAATATGGTTGTCAGCATTTAACCCATACTAATTACAGTTAGACACAATCCAAACACTAGGAGCAGTGGCCAGCCAGAAGACCAAATCCAGATGTAGACTCTGCCTTGGTCAGGGGCAGAGAAAGGAGCAGACCCTAAATAAGCATGTTTTGATTGTGGGAGTTAACCGGAGTACCCGGAGGAAACCCACACAGACATGGGGAGAACATGCAAACTCCACACAGAAAGGCCAGGAATCGATCCCATGACCTTCTTCCTTAGCACCAATGCTAATCACTAAGTCACCGTGCCACCCAGGTCCTGGTGCCACCGGGTCCGGATATGGGAAAATATCCGACCATTATCAGCCAATCAGAGCGTGCAATAGCGGTCTCATCCATATAATGAATTAGATTCTTCAAAAACAAGGTGTTTCCACATGTTGGTTTTTTTGTTCAAGTGAGCAGCCAGCTGACGTCACGCTGCTTTTTTATGGCAGTTGCTGTGTTGTGTTGCTCAGTATTAGCATAAAATAGACTTGTGCTCTATTTTGGCCCTGTCTGGCTGACAGCATAGTCAGCAAGTCGCTGTCTCTTGTCGCCGCAAATGTCCACTCTGATGGAAAATGAATCACTGTCGCTTGTAGCTAATGTGACCATAGGGTTAGTGATAGTGCAGCAAAACTTTCCATTGTCAAGATAAACGCAAGAGATATGTAATGAGTTACAGCTGAACAACTGAATGTCTTTCAAGCAATACAATGCATTTGGGAAATTATTATTAAAGTTTGGAATCATTTCATAGTAACATCAGGCCTCTACAACTAGTCCAAAAAAAAAAAAAAATCTGCTTGGCGCATCATGACATGTAAAATTACTGCCTCTGTCTTCACATTACCAACTAGGCTCACACTGTTGTAAATACAAAAACAGGCTCCTGGACAACATTAACAACTTTGTAGAATTAATTATACAACAAGGGTGCTTATTAGAAACAAAAGGGGAGATTATTGTGTAAAGGGGGCATTATTGTGCTAAAATCAAGTCAGGTTTCGACTATGAACTATTCTTTTGTACAGTTTCCTTTGTTTATCAGAAGTTAAAAAAAAATTAAGGTCATAGCCATTTTCTAGAATGAGCGAGACAAAAAGTACTCAATAAGACTACAATATATGTGTTTAAATTACTGTTTTCTCCAGGTGGAAAACCATTAAGCGTGGCGCATCAATCTATCTTTTTTTTTTCTTTCACTTGCTCTCGCTCTCTATGCCATCTTTCTTTTTTGTTGGTTTACTCTTAATAATAGCTTTTTAGCCAATCTTGCTATTAATCCATTAGAGGCTGATATTCATTTGGGGTAATTTCATTGCACATTTCAGGCGCAGGAAGCCTGAAGCAGAAGCCTCAGAGGTGCATTTAAAATAATGTGCCTTCAATTCTAATGTGATACTCATTACAGTGGCCCATGCAGGCTTAGTCTGCTGTAAAATGTGCTTTTAATATTAGACCTGTTAACGCCAGTTGACTGAATTTAAAAATTAAAAGGTGAAAACACTCTAAGGTTCTGGATTCACACTTTGCTGCTTTTATCCAAGCTGAGAAAAAAAAACAAACAGAATTGTTAGTATAGTCTTTGTATGTCTAAATGAATCTCAGACCCATTTGTCAAATTGTGGAGTTTGGAAGGCTTCAGTGATGATGCTTTGTTGATGAAAAACGTGTTATTTAATCATATCGATAACTTTTCATCATTTTGGCAACAGCTTTGGTGTTAAATAGTGAGAAAAGATTCATGCTGAGTGTAAACACAACATACCTGTCATAGTAATTTCTTTTTAATGAAAAGTGCAATCCCACCGCTACCTACAATTCCAATCAGTTTATTGTAAAATAAATAAATAAATAAATAGCTTAGAAATTACATTATATTACATTCGTTTAGCTGATGGTTTTTATTCAAAGTGACTTATATGTGAGGAATTGCATTCAAGCTTCATTTCAAAGGCGAACTTCAGTATCACAATAAATAGTATCTTTACAGGTTAAATGAGAGTTCAACATAATGATACTTATCATCTTTTATATAGATTTATATAACACCGGAATAGATCCTTGTCATTTGATTGGTGGTTTGTATGTCATGTGATGTGGCTCATTCATCCCATTTGCCATTGTGTTCCCACTGACTGTGTAAATTTGGTTCCATATGGTTTGTACCATTGCATGGCACCACCACCGCGTACTCTCACAGCGATGGCACTTAAACGAATATGGTCAGGTTTGTTTTATTAACGTTGCTCATTCTTGTCACACACGCACACACACACACACACACACACACACAAAAAACAAATCGAGTACACTGTAAGCCGTCTGGAGGCATCTGCAGTATTCGCTGGGACATTTGTACCTAAAGTACAAGTGCTGTCAGATTAAGAGCTCTACAAATTTCTGTCGTGATTTTTTGCTGGACTGAGGAAAGCAGACAGCAACCTGTACATGAAGAAGTCAGTACACGGCATCAGGTATGGACTACATCAGGATTGTTAGGTGCGATATAAAACAAATAATTAAGGTTTTTTCATTCATGCAAAGGAAATAATATTTCATGAGGTGAAAGATGGAATAAACATTCATTATTTGTATTATGTATATATTATTATATATTTTTTATTATTTATTTATTTATCTGGCACACAGCTGAGCAACAACAAAGGCAATAACAAAACATAAAAGAAACAATGTACGAAAAACCCGTGTGGCCGAAAGGGTGAAGGCAGAAGCAAAGCTTATAAGCACCTCCCCTTTATATATATATATATATATATATATATATATATATATATATATATATATATATATACATACACACAGTAGTGTTCAGAATAATAGTAGTGCCATGTGACTAAAACGATTAATCCAGGTGTTGAGTATATTTCTTATTGTTACATGGGAAACAAGGTACCAGTAGATTCAGTAGATTCTCACAAATCCAACAAGACCAAGCATTCATGATATGCACACTCTTAAGGCTATGAAATTGGGCTATTAGTAAAAAAAAGTCAAAAAGGGGGTGTTCACAATAATAGTAGTGTGGCATTCAGTCAGTGAGTTTGTCAATTTTGTGGAACAAACAGGTGTGAATCAGGTGTCCCCTATGTAAGGATGAAGCCAGCACCTGTTGAACATGCTTTTCTCTTTGAAAGCCTGAAGAAAATGGGACTTTCAAGACATTGTTCAGAAGAACAGCGTAGTTTGATTAAAAAGTTGATTGGAGAGGGGAAAACGTATATGCAGGTGCAGAAAATTATAGGCTGTTCATCTACAATGATCTCCAATGCTTTAAAATGGACAAAAAAAAAAAAACAGAGACGCGTGGAAGAAAACAGAAAACAACCATCAAAATGGATAGAAGAATAACCAGAATAGCAAAGGCTCACCCATTGATCAGCTCCAGGATGATCAAAGACAGTCTGGAGTTACCTGTAAGTGCTGTGACAGTTAGAAGACGCCTGTGTGAAGCTAATTTATTTGCAAGAATCCCCCGCAAAGTCCCTCTGTTAAATAAAAGACGTGCAGAAGAGGTTACAATTTGCCAAAGAACACATCAACGGGCCTAAAGAGAAATGGAGGAATATTTTGTGGACTGATGAGAGTAAAATTGTTCTTTTTGGGTCCAAGGGCCGCAGACAGTTTGTGAGACGATCCCCAAACTCTGAATTCAAGCCACAGTTCACAGTGAAGACAGTGAAGCATGGTGGTGCAAGCATCATGATATGGGCATGTTTCTCCTACTATGGTGTTGGGCCTATATATCTCATACCAGGTATCATGGATCAGTTTGGATATGTCAAAATACTTGAAGAGGTCATGTTGCCTTATGCTGAAGAGGACATGCCCTTGAAATGGGTGTTTCAACAAGACAATGACCCCAAGCACACTAGTAAACAAGCAAAATCATGGTTCCAAACCAACAAAATGAATGCCTTGCAGATGTGAAGAAATCATGAAAAACTGTGGTTATACAACTAAATACTAATTTAGTGATTCACAGGATTGTGTAAAAAAGCAGTTTGAACATAATAGTTTTGACTTTGTAGCATCAACAGCAGATGCTATTATACTATTATACTTTTATTGTGAACACCCCCTTTTCTACTTTTTTTTAACTAATAGCCCAATTCATAGCCTTAGAGTGTGCATATCATGAATGCTTGGTCTTGTTGGATTGTGAGAATCTACTGAATCTACTGGTATCTTGTTTCCCATGTAACAATAAGAAATATACTCAAAAACTGGATTAATCTTTTTAGTGTCACACATATACACGCATATATATACACATATACACATATATACACACATATCCCACTCACCACCCTCCATGCCACGCTCACGCTGAGGAGGGTTGTATGGTTGTACGAGTATGTGTGTTCCTCAAGCACGGGTCCTCTACCAGAGGCCTGGGATTTTGAGGGTTCAGCACATTATCTTAGCTGTTCCTAGGGCTGCACTCTTCTGGACAGAGACCTCTGATGTGCCTGGAATCTGCTGGAGCCACTCTTACAATTTGGGAGTTATAGTTCCTAGTGCTCCTATTACCACTGGAACCACTTTGGACTTTACTTTCCACATCTCCTCCGGTTGCTCCTTCAGATCTTGGTACTTCTCAGCTTTCTTGTGCTCCTTCTTTCTGATGTTGCTGTAGATGCAGATGACCACCAAAATATCTCGACCCTGACCCAAGAACCTTGATCTCTTAAAATTTTATTGAAATCTGTCCATTACATTCTGAGATTTCCCAGGTAGTGTAGCAACCAAGCAGTTAGTGCACTTGCTTCCAGAGCATCAGGTTCCCGCATCAAGACCACCTCTACCTATTCTCCATATAATGCAGAGTTGCATCAGGAAGGGCATCTGTCATTAAACTTGTGCCAAATCCACATGCAGATCTGTGTCGGATCCACCTTGGTGACCCCAAGTGAAAAAAGGGAGAAGTTGAAAGAAGTTACTTTACTTTCTGAGATTTGTCTTTCACAAACATTGCTGTCCTTCTCCTGAAAGTATTATGAGTGGTTTGTGGTGCTGAGGTGTTTAAGGTCAGGTGTACTGCTGCAGGTTGAACAGTGCCTTCTGGTCTCTGCCAGTGATAAATATAATACCCTCCACTTCACTCCCTTTATTCCCACCAATTAAAGCAAGCGCCAGTGAAACTGTAATTAAGCCGTGTCCAGGCAAAAGAGTGCCTGCTGCTTTTAATGAAGGCCCATTGATTCTCCCTTTATTTGCTGTTGGTCTCCCTATAACATCCAGCGGCCTGATATAAATGGAGGTCGAGCTTTTCCCATCCAAGTTGTACATTGTGCGAGACGGTTTAATTAAAAAACTAAAGGGAAACTGCCCTGCACATGTAGCATGAAGTCTGGTGCCGTGTATTTATTTATGCGTATGTGTGCGTATGCTGCAGGTGTGGATGCAAATCACAGTCCAGCTGCTCTGTGGGCTAATGAGTAGAATCTCCATAAGACTGAATGGGTGATCTCTATGGATTTCCAAACACAAGCAAAACAGACTTCTTCATGAGACTGAAATGACCTCACATATTCAATACTGTACAGTTAAAAAAAAAAAGACCAATTAGCCATATTGAACTATTGTTAAAGGCAAATTTAGCCTGATTGGAAGTTCGCTGTGTGCACAATTAAAAGATAAAAGGTTTGGTCAGGCAGAAGGGCAGAGTCAAACTGCCAATTGACTCGAATCACAGCAGGCTGCTGTTGTGCAGCTAAACTTCACTTAAAGTGTTTCTCTGTAAACCCAGTGGCTTTGGAAAAGGGAAAGATGATGAATAAAAATGGGTGTAATTGCTAAATGGTGAATGTGATATTTTTGTTAAACCACTTGAATTAAAGTGGAGGTGCATCTGGATTGAAATTTAGTAGTAATAGTACCGTTGTCCAAATATTTATGGGCCTGACTATACGTTGTTTATGTGAAACAACAAAATGTACACTGGCTGTGTGACTTATGCAAGCAAGCAGTAGAAGCTTTGAGAGCCAGAACTACAGTGACAGTATTTGATGAGCCAAACCATTAATGATGACAAGTCTATTGATTCACTAGTTAGATTTAATTTATTGAGACCTTCCAGGCACAGGGATAGTAGCCTGAGGCATCCTGACAAACATCTGTGGAATGCACAGGCTCCCACATGGGACATGTGCAGGTGCAAAAGGTACATGAGCAGAATGTGGAAGGGGAGAGTTAAATAACAGGGTCATAACAAGTCACACGTCAGGTGTGGTGTTGGGGTTTGGAACGAAGTAATTCTCACTGGAATGATGTTATCAACTGAAAGAGAGTCATATGATTTATTGGTTTATTCAGTTAGTTAGTGAGTTGACTGGTTAAGGAGGCTGTGTTTGGTAGAAACCAAATGTTTTTTATTCACTTTTTTCTTTTCATGTTTTCCTTTCTCCACATTCATTCTGGTTCCATTCTGCACTGCAATCAGCACCTATGGTAGAACTGTTCTGTACTATTATATAAAAATATTCCAATACATCTAGAGCTGGTATATTAAAGTAAAATCAAGTGTAATCTCTCTTACAGAGTACTGTGGAAAAATCTGGCAAAAAAAAAACCCTTCAAAGCAAACATGCTGTAAAAAGAATTAAAAAAATTGTAAATATCAAATAATTTACTGAAAAAAGAGTGTTGTGCATTAAAAACTAAATATACTGAATGCATCATAGAAATGTATCATGTGAGGATCATTTACTTGTAAGATTTCTTTAGATTGAAATAGTCCATTTTTGTTTGTTTTTACAAAATCCTCATGTTGATTGATTTATTACTGACCAATTGTTATCCCTTTTGTTGTCTTTGTGGAATCATGGATTATGCTGTGCAGGTAGAAAATATTATATTTTTATCCCTCTGAAAATGTTTTTTTTTTTTTTAAATATGCCACATTTTTCAATAAAAAAAAACTAAAACAGAAATTCTCCAAATGTATTTTTATTTGTACTATTTTATTATGTTTGGTACTGTTTTGAATTTATTCATTATTAGTTTTGAATTTTTATTTATTAATTCATTACAATTTATTTTTTGATTGACCTTTGATGCCGGATGACTGCTGGGATAGGCTCCACCCCCCCCCCCACCCCCCCAAATGACCCTTAAAGGGAGTAAGTGGGTATAAAAAAAAAAAATGGATGGGTGGACTGACAATTGGAAATCTGTGGCAAAGCTGAGCAGCCAAAAGAAGATATATAAAATGCATAAAATGTGAAGAAATTTTCACTGTAGTGTTCCTCATGATTTTAGTCAAAAAGCAAATAATTTAAATGATTTCCATCTAAAATGCAAAGGAGTAGAAAAATAATATTATACGGTGGAAAAATTTTTGGTTAAATGTACAAAAAGTATAGCATAAAAAGTAGCACATATTTCATGTATTCTTCAGTCGGATCAGTGTGGACTTCACCGACAAGACGGGGAATCTTCTGACCGAAGAGAAGGTAGAAGTTCTTTTTACATTTATTAATATGTATATGTCGCAGACATGAACGAGCGAAGCTCTTCGGCATCTCTCCATGTCATTTAGGGCCTTCAGACTTGTTTTTGAGTAAATGCTTCAGGGGAGCATTAGCATGGCTAAAACCTTTCAGCTTCAAAGTTTTCAGCTAGTTGACAGTAGGACTGTACAATATGGCCAGATTATCACATTGCAATATTGTCTTATCAATATGATATATGATATGACTATCATTTCACACATAAAGTGCAGCAACAGTGAAAATTAAACATTCTTAAACAAAACAGTAATAATATCACACTCATTTTACAGTATTTTACAGATACAGTGCCCTCCAAAAGTATTGGAACACTTGGTATTTCACACATTTAAATTTGTTTATGCCATTTCAAATACAAGAAATACAAAAAAATATAAAAATAAAAAAGTCTAAAATTATCTTACTCAAACTCAAACTGAAAGCAAATCTCTAAAATGTGATAATACCTGTATATAATACTCAGTTTTACTGCCAATTTTCTTCAGACAAGTCAGGGGATGGAAACATGAACATTTCCAAGTCACTGAATATGTCTTGGATTTTATTTACATCAATCATGAAGAAATACAAAAGTTTCTTTCACCAAAACATCAAATCTAGGCTTTCATCTCAAATGTACTTTCTGGCAAATTCTAGCTGAACTATCGGGTCTTCGGTTTAAGAAAATCCTCCTCTACAACACTTTATCAGGAAGCTGGATTTTATATTTTTAATTAAATTGTAGATATTTGCTTTCAGTTTAAGGAAGATAAATTTAGATTTATTTATCTGAAGTTATCTGAAAATTAAGAGGTTATTTAAAAATAAGTCCTTCAGAGAGCAAAATTAAAAGGTTACACAGGTTTTATACAGAACAGAGGAGTAAATTACCTTTATTTCTTTCAGCCTAAGCGTCTTCACGTTATATCTCATGAATCAACAGTCACCTGCTCATTTAAAAATCACTGGAAAACACGTATATGTATGTCAACCTGAATTAAAGGAGAAATGCCGCTTTTTACATGGACCTCTTTTCTGGCATAATATATGGTCGTTTACTCACGAATATAACTTTGGTGTCATTTGGAGTTTTCTTCTACTACTAAGGTGGATTAGAACTTTTTGTGGTACACAGCACCAGCCACTGTACTGGAGGGGCCTAGCAGTCAATATGTATCACTGATTTCAAAATGCAGCTCTTTTCAACCAGACATGTGGTGCCATGACATGTCAATCATCTGTGTCCAATCAGATTTCAGGGGAGTCCAGCGCAACCCTGGCATCCAATCTAGCTCCACCCATGCCAGGAAGTGTTCAACATTTGGCATTTCCTGTTTCACTGTGGACTCAAAATTTGGCACTCCTTGTTTCAGTGTGAACTTGCCATTGTATTCCTGTGAGATTCCATGAGATCTCATCTGTCAATCCAGGAAGTGTTGATCCAGGAAGTATTTGACATTTGACATTGCCTGTTTCACTGTGGACTCAAAATTTGGCACTTCCTGTTTGGGACTCCCTGTACCATGAGTGAGCTTTGTGCCGCGCAGCTCATTTAGTGTTAATATTATTCTAATCTTAACCCTAATGTGCATTTGTGAACATTAAATATGAAATGCGCATAGGATGTGCATGAAAATTCATGGGAATGTGCACAAAAAAAATAAAATAAAAATCACACATTTTTTAATACGATGTACGACATGCCATGAGAATATGTTGCAAAGGAACTCAAATTTGTTGAATTATAACTGGCTTCAATTTACAAATGCTGTGATTTATTGACGTACAGCGTAAGGCTCACAAACGCTGTATGAAGAAAAGTGTTTCCTTGACTTATACCAAACATACAACATCTACTAGTTAAAATATTTCCCCAAATTTTCAAATGGGGAACTGTGTCATCCATGTGTGGATGTGATCTCTCTCTATTATCGCTCTTTTACTGACAACAGACGGGCAGCTCAGATCAAAGCGTGGTCATCAGTGTGTTGGTGACAGGTGAGCGGAAATAGCATGTGTCCCATTCTGTCCCTCATCAGTGATGAAGGGGTTGATAAAGGGTTTGGGGTTAATAACACAGTCATTACCTGGGCGAGGATGGAAGACAGCTGTAAGCCTGTATGCAGATGGACAGAGAGTCATTAGGCCTCATAAAACCAGCTGAATAGGTGTGATCCAAGAGGGCACTTCAGATTTTAAACATGAATAACCAACACCAGAAAAGTTCCTGCTTGATTCTGGCTGTGTGACAGCTCCATTGTATGAATGAGGATGTTTTTCCTTCTTCCTGCAACCCTAAAATCACTGAATACGAGCGCTGATATGAGATGGCATAATGCGTCATCCGTCACCAAGGATTCAGCTCAAGCGATTTGATACACGGCATAAATACAGCACTGCCTCATGCAACAATGGACTTGACTGAGTGTGCAGACGGTGAGGTCCTTCATTATTAAAAAAGATTGATTTGTAATTTGTAGTGTTCCCATCTGTCCTGGTTACGCAAAATTATGGCTAAACCAGTTAGTAGACACTTTGCCCCATTGTCTGTTGTTTTGATAATCACCCATAATAGCATCCAGCATCAGTATGGTCTTTAAACCTGATTTAGGAGTTAATGGAATAAGAGGGAGAGGCAGTCAGTATATGCACTGTGCATAATGTCATTAGAAATGTTTGCGGAGGCTAAATTAAATCAGTCGTAAATTGCGCTCTCAAGTAAGCCAGAGAAACCCTGCTTCGTCAAGGAGAGGAGGGGGCGGCGGGGATTCATATTTTAACCTTGTGTAGAAAATGCACTTAAACAGATTAAAATAAAATAGGGACCGTGTGGATGGATGAGAACGGTAATTGTTGGTGTTTTAATGATTTCCTGTCCGCCACGTCAAACTGAAGTCAGTGCCATTTAAAAGTTGGAGATCCAGGCCATAACTTTGCAAATCAAGTGATATGGTCAAAGGGAACATGTCACCGAATGGTGTCTTACATATCTGCAAATAATGGGGCCTTTGCCGGAAACATGTTTGCAGAGCAGGTTTTGGTGGGACGTAGCGCTGCGGTGCAGGTACGAGCTGGAGTTGATAGCTTTTGATGCAAAATAACACATGGAGATGTGTGCATTTTTGACTTACCAGTGCAGAAAGTGAAAAGTCAGTGTTTGCATGCTTGTGTGCATGTGCATGTAAAGCCCACACGTCTGTCTCATTCAGTTTCCTTAATGCCGTCAGCGCAGGCAGACTGTTTGTCTGGTTGCATCAGGTAGCTCATCACACAAAGGCGGCCCAGATGATAATGATAGCTGTAAATACTCTGGGAATTCCCAAACATGGATTCAATTAAGGTGGCGTATTTCCCAAAAGCTGACAAAAAAGGCTGTCCAATATAATGTAGTTAGACATTGTGCATGATAACATTACACTGATTAATTATTTTGGATAAATGATAGAAAGTTCTGGTCACTGCTGTGTGACGTAGCTCTTTTTTCTGTAACATACGTATATTTGTATCCTGACTGGAAGATGTTCCACTTTACTGGAATGATTCGTACCACATGCATGATGCAGATTATAAACTGTGGCAGCTGGTGAAAATGATTCTAAATGGGGCTGTGCAATGTTGAACAAGGTAGAGTAATCACATTGCAATGATTCGATGCAAAGTGTGAGTATGCAAATTAAAAGGCTTTAAATTTTCGCACCCTGTCTTGACGATCTACAGCGTATGTGCATCTGGGGTGTGTCCAGTTCCACTTTTCTATTTATACAGCATGTAATCTGATCATAAAGTAGATCGAGTGCACAAAGGGGTTGTAGTTATTCACTTAATTACTGTATTTTACAGTATTTGAATTGCAAAATAAAAAAACTAACAAATCACGCGTACATAAGTATTCACACCCTTTGCTCAGTACTTTGTTGATGCAGCTTTAGCAGCAATTACAAACACAAGCCTTCTTGATTATGATACCACAAGCTTGGCGCACCTATATTTGGACAGTTTTGCTCATTCCTCTTTGCAGCACCTCTCAAGCTCCATCAGGTTGGATGGTAGCGTCGGTGCACAACCATTTTCAGATCTCTCCAGAGATGTTCAGTCGGATTCAGGTCTGGGCTCCAGCTGGGCCACTAAAGGACATCCACAGAGTTGTCCTGAAGCCACTCCTTTGATATCTTGGCTGTGTGTTTAGGGTCATTGTCCTGCTGAAAGAACAACCGTCACCCCAGTCTGAGGTCAAGAGCGCTCTGGAGCAGGTTTTCATCCAAGATGTCTCTGTACATTTTTGCATTCATCTTTCCCTCAATCCTGACTAGTCTCTCAGTTCCTGCTGCTGAAAAACATCCCCACAGCATGATGATGCCACCACCATGCTTCACTGTAGGGATGGTGACTGGTTTCCTCCAAACATGACGTGTGGCATTCATGCCAAAGAATTCAATCTTTGTCTCATCAGACCAGAGAATTTTGTTTCTCATGGTCAGAGTCTTTCAGGTGCCTTTTAGCAAACTCCAAGTGGGCTGCCATGTGCCTTTTACTAAAAGTGGCTTCCGTCTGGCCACTCTACCATAAAGCCTGATTGGTGGATTGCTCCAGAGATGGTTGTTCTTCTGGAAAGATCTCCTCTCTCCACAGAGTGAATGCTGGAGCTCTGAGTGACCATCGGGTTCTTGGTCGCGTCCCTGATTAAGGCCATTCTCCCCGAGCCCTCAGTTTCGACGGGCGTCCAGCTCTAGGAAGAGTAGTGGTAGATCCGAACGTCTTCCATTTACGGATGATGGAGGCCACTGTGCTCATTGGAACCTTGATAGCAGCAGAAATGTTTCTATACCCTTCTCTAGATTTGTGCCTCGAGACAATCCTGTCTCGGAGGTCTACAGACAATTCCTTTGACTTCATGCTTGGTTTGTGCCCCGGCATGCACTGTGTCAACTGTGGGACCTTATATGTAGACAGGTGGTTTTCCAAATCATGTCCAATCAACTGAATTTACTCCAGGTGGACTCCAATTAAGCTGTGGAAACATCTTAAGGATGATCAGTGGAAACAGTCTGCACCTGAGCTCAATTTTGAGCTTCATGGCAAAGGCTGTGAATACTTATGTACATGTGACTCCTCAGTTGTTTTTGTTTTTAATAAATTTGCACTTGTGTCTGTATGTGGAACTCACTTTCTAACACAGCGTTTTTCCAGGAGGTTGGGGGGGAGTGTAACAATAGACAGGAACTCAGTATAACACATGTGCACACATGCATAAATACTAATAAATGACAAGATCCAATTTCTGTATCCATATCACAGTCTTCGCCTGCTGTCTAAACCATGTCAGTTGCTCTTGTAATGAAAGTCACACGCATGTAAACAGTCATGTGACTGTTGGGTCCAAGTGCCGCAACTACAGAGCTCTTATTCATGGGAAGATGAAGAATTTAGTCCTATGTAGGCCCTGAGGCCCAGTGGTGTCTGTGCTTATCTCAGGATTCCAGAGCATCAAGCAGAAGAGAATCTGTGACTCCCCTTGGGTGGAACAAATTCAGATCTCTTTAGTTGCATGACAAATATGTACTTGTGTTGTCAAAGTGGTCATTAGAAACAGAAACCGAACATCAAAAGAGTCAAATTGGACAAAATCATAATATTTATATATGTGGTGAATGTATGACATTACTACTACTTGTACAATAAGACGTTTTGTGTGTGTGTGTGTGTGTGTGTGTGTGTGTGTGTGTGTGTGTGTATTGTTGTAGTGTTTTTTTTTTATTGGTGTTCATCCTTTATAACTGGAGCATTTATTTTGTTTAGTGGTTTAATTCATAGGAATGTCCTATATAAATAGTTATTATTAAGAATAACAAACCTGGTTTTTATTGATATACGAGTATTCTGAATATATAATTTGCACCAGAGTATAAATCAGAGGACCTCCCAAATGAGTTAAAAACAATGCGACTTATCAGCCCAATCTCATGCCTTTTTCATGATACCATCAGAAAGGTGTCACATTTTCATGCCGCGGTCAAGTTATTAACCAGCCGATTAGAAGGGCTCATTTACTATCTACTCAGTCACTGCATTTTAAAGGTAACATACCTTGGCTTTTCCAAAGCTCATGAGAATCTTTGGCAGACCATATGTTCACACAGGGCTCACAAACGTGCATGCAAGAACAAATGTCTGCTTCTCAGACCTTGTTGGTGTGACTTTACCTTTCTATCCAGAGTTCACGTGTAACTTGGCACTTTTGGCTTGAGGTAAAACTCCGGCCCCGTCCGTGCTCATGTTCAGCTATTGTGTATATTAACAAGGAAGAGGCTGTGCAGATTGAATGGCAAACATGCAGGTGATGACACATTCCCAGCACACAAAGTATGTGTCATTACTCAATGACAGTTAAGATGTCAGTCAAGTAACTGTCAGTGATAATCTACCCATTTAATATTCTTTCTTTCCTTTTTTGGCACCACTCTTCCTCAGTTTCTCTTGAAAGTAGATTAACAGCCAGTGCCCCCACCCCCACCCCCCAAAGAAAATACACTAGAAATCACTAGAGGAAAGAGACACATTTACTCAGTGATGAATTTAAGTTAACAGGATGAAAATAATCTCACAGATCTCTTACACTCTATGCCAGTACCTTTGCAGGACAACAAAGGTCCAAGTCTTTAGGGTCCTGGTGTTTCTGTTATATCATGTGGTTAAGACTTGAATGTAACCAGTGACCTAAGGTGACAACTAGATGTCTTTGATACTAGGTTTCTTTGGAGGATCCTTGGATACTGCTGGAAAGACTTTGTATCAAAGAACAGTTACTTAGGGAAACTCATATGTGGAGTATGGCTTGCATTGTGACATGTTTATCTGTGCATGATGCAGCATGTTTCTGTGAAGGCCCTCAGTTGTCCAGGTGGTTTCCATAGTAGAGAAGCTTGAATCTTCGACTGGACTGGGTTGCTTGATGCAAGGACGTTTCGCTTCTGCGATTAGAAGCGAAATGCCCTCGCGTCAAGCAACCCAGTCCAGTCGAAGATTCAAGCTTCTCTACTATGATCCGGCATGTTGGTGGCTCAGTGTTGTGGACCACAGTGGCTACAGAAGGACAAGAGGTCACCCACATTTCATTTGGCTGTGGTAGATAGATGGTTTCTTTTGAGACATGGGGCTGGACCAGTTGTCTGCCTGGATGGTTGCCATCCAGGACCTAAGGCAGTTCTGCAATGTGGTGGATGTGGCAATGCTTGGCAGCAGCAACTGCCCCCAGACTTGAGCTGACTTACACTCAAGAAGACCATTGATAGAAATACGAGGTCTGTCCGTAAAGTATAGGTCCTTTTTATTTTTTTCAAAAACTATATGGATTTCATTCATATGTTTTTACGTCAGACATGCTTGAACCCTCGTGCGCATGCGTGAGTTTTTCCACGCCTGTCGGTGACGTCATTCGCCTGTGAGCACTCCTTGTGGGAGGAGTCGTCCAGCCCCTCGTCGGAATTCCTTTGTCTGAGAAGTTGCTGAGAGACTGGCGCTTTGTTTGATCAAAATTTTTTCTAAACCTGTGAGACACATCGAAGTGGACATGGTTCGAAAAATTAAGCTGGTCTTCAGTGAAAATTTTAACAGCTGATGAAAGATTTTGAGGTGATTCTGTCGCTTTAAGGACTTTTCACGGTGCGAGACGTCGCGCAGCGCTCTCAGGTGGCGTCATCAGCCTGTTTCAAGCTTAAAACCTCCACATTTTAGGCTTTATTGATCCAGGACGTCGTGAGAGAACAGAGAAGTTTCAGAAGAAGTCGGTTTCAGCATTTTATCCGGATATTCCACTGTTAAAGATTTTTTAATGAAAGACGTGCAGGCGGATTGCAGCGTCGGCTCGCAGCCGCCGCGACGCTCCGCCACAGGAAAAACACCTCTGTTGGAAGCCTTGAGGACAAGTTGGAACATCTCCAGCTGATAAACAATTTCTCATATACTCACTCCACTGAAAGCCATCAAAAGCCGCCTGGATTTTACAAATGGTTATCAACACGGAGGTGTTTTTCCTGTGCCGCCGCACCGCGTCGGCTGCGTCCCGACGCGCGGACCCGTCCGCACGTCTTTCATTAAAAAAATCTCCTTTAACAGTGGAATATCCGGATAAAATGCTGAAACCGACTTCTTCTGAAACTTCTCTGTTCTCTCACGACGTCCTGGATCAATAGAGCCTGAAATGTGGAGGTTTTAAGCTTGAAACAGGCTGATGACGCTGCCTGAGAGCGCTGCGCAACGTCTCACACCGTGAAAAGTCCTTAAAGCGACAGAATCACCTCAAAATCTCTCATCAGCTGTTAAAATTTTCACTGAAAACCAGCTTAATTTTTCGAACCATGTCCACTTCGATGTGTCTCACAGGTTTAGAAAAAATTTTGATCAAACAAAGCGCCAGTCTCTCAGCAACTTCTCAGACAAAGGAATTCCGACGAGGGGCTGGACGACTCCTCCCACAAGGAGTGCTCACAGGCGAATGACGTCACCAACAGGCATGGAAAAACTCACGCATGCGCACGAGGGTGCAAGCATGTCTGACGTAAAAACATATGAATGAAATCCATATAGTTTTTGAAAAAAATAAAAAGGACCTATACTTTACGGACAGCCCTCGTACAGCGGATAAAATAAGTATTGAACACATCATCATTTTTCTCAGCAAATATTTTTTCTAAAGGTGCTATTGACATGAAATTTTCACTAGATGTCAGTAACAACCCAATCAAATGATAGATGTCCACAAATCATGTGTAATAATGTGAAATGACACAGGAAAAAGTATTGAACACATGAAGAAAGGGAGGTGTAAAATGTCATGAAAAGCCAAGAAACCAGCTGAAATCAGTCAGTAATTAGAAAGCAGTCCTGCCCCTTGTCAGTGCAAATTAATACAAGCTAGTTCAGTCCCAACTGATGGCCACACATTTTCATTTTTCATTTCTATAGTGCCAAATCACAACAAAGTTGCCTCAAGGCGCTTCACATAAGTAAAATCTAGCCTTACCAACCCCTAGAGCAAGCACACAGGCGACAGTGGTAAGGAAAAACTCCCTCTGATGATTTCAGGAAGAAACCTCAAGCAGACCAGACTCAAAGGGGTGACCCTCTGCTTGGGCCATGCTACTGACACAATTGACAAAATGAATATACAGGAAATTTTGGGAGTCCAAACATACTTTGTCCACAAATTCAAAGAAATCAAACCATAGATGTTAATAAATTATGTGTAATAATGTGAAATGACACAGGAAAAAAGTATTGAACACATGAAGAAAGGGAGGTGTAAAATGTCATGAAAAGCCAAGACACCAGCTGAAATAAGTCTGTAATTACAAAGCAGTCATACCCCTTGTCAGTGCAAATTAATATCAGCTAGTTCAGTCCCAACTGATGGCCTATAAAAAGGTGTCTCATTACCAAGGTGTCACACAAGAAACATCTCATGATGGGTAAAAGCAAAGAGCTCTCTCAAGATCTTTGCAACCTTATTGATGCTAAACATAATGATGAGACTGGTTACAAAAGGTTTTCTAAACTTCTGAATGTTCCAGTGAGCACTGTTGGGGCCATAATTTGAAAATGGAAAGAACATAATTTCACCATAAACTGTCCATGACCAGGTGCTCCTTGCAAGATTTCTGACTGAGGACTGAACTGTCAAAGAGCCAAGGACCACTTGTGGAGAGCTTCAGAAAGACCTCGAATTAGCAGGTACAATTGTTTCAAAGAAAACAATAAGTAATCCACTCAGCCATCATGACCTGTGTGCATGCTCACCACACAAGACTCCATTGATGAAGAAACAGCATGTTGAAGCTCATTTAAAGTTTGCTGTACAGCATTTAGACAAGCCTGTGAAATACTCGGAAAATATAGTCTGGTCAGATGAGAACAAAACTGAACTCTTTGGATGCCATAATACACACCATAAATGTCACTGTACATCACCCCAAAAACACCATACCAACAGTGAAGTTTGGAGGTGGGAACATCATGGAGTGGGGCTGTTTTTCAGCATACAGCACTGGCGAACTTCAAATAATTGACAGAAAGATGAATGGAAAAATGTACCTAAACATTCTTGATAAAAATCTTCCAAGATGAAAAATGAAATGAGGGTGGATATTTCAGCAAGACAATACCAAACACACAGACAAGGAAACTCAAGGTTTCAGAGAATGAAAGTAAAGCTGCTAGAATGTCCCAGCCAATCAGTTGACTTGAATCCAATAGAAAATATATAGAAAGAACTAAAGATCAGAGTTCATGAAAATATTTCATGATGGTATCACGAAATTTGGTGTGACATTAGGGTCAGGGTAAAAATAGTGAGCGAACGTTGACCGAGTCATGAAAATGTAATACATTTTGTGATGTTATCATGAAAACAAAAGAAATGGGGCTGGGCTGTGCTGGAGTATAAATCGCAACAGTGTATAAGTTGTTTGACCTCCCATACTGGGAATAACTAAAATAAAAAGTGGCTTATATGCTGGAAAATATGGTACTTATACTACAAAGATAAGGCATAAAACAGAGACACACAAGGGTGGCTTAGAAGGAGCCTTTTTACACTTCTTGTGAGGCGTGGAGGCCCGAAGCCAAAGCAGGAAATGGAAATAAAGTGCACACGAAGAGGCAATTGTATACAATGAACACTGGCATTTAAAGAAAAAAAACTATTAACTGACAAAGCTGTCTGCTAATTTATTATAAGTAATTGAAAGGATACAGAGCATGGTCATTTTAGTTCAAAATTTGCACTATCCAAGATACATATGATTGTAGTAAGTGTGTCTTCATAGAGAAGTGTCAAACTCAGACCTGATACCCTTTTCAAGACACAGCTGGTGCTGATATTTGTGTAAAGCAGAAGCACATCTGGTCCAGAAGAGGTCACTGGAACTTCCAATGTCACACATCAACACTCTATATCCAAGCTTTCTCCTGTGAAGCCATCCAGCAATCATCACTTAACATAATCTCAGCTACAGCACTTAAAGTCTCCATCCAATTTCGCAGTTACGCCTGTGTCCATATAGATTTTTGTTTGTTTTCTTGGAGAAAAAGCACTGAGAGACTACGCATAAATGTTACACCCCAGCACTTTCTGTGTCTTAAGTGGTTAAAAAAAAGCCTGAGATTGTTGCTATGACAACAATAAATAGATAATGACTATCTTATAATGCACAGTGATAAAAAGTATTCACCAACAGCAAGAACCAAGTGACTGTCCAATCTGCTATCACAGATGAGTCTTTTTTTCTGTTGGGATAGAGTTTGACTGACAAATCAGCAAAAATAAACCTCACCTGCTGATTGTCTGACAAGGTAATGCAATAATGTTCAGGGATTTTCAAATTAAAGCTCTCGGAACAGCCGCACAAAAAAGCGAGTGAGATGCTTTTGTTAGAGGCGGCTGCGTGCCGCCGTATGTGCTTCGTTCTCATTTACAGCAATTGAAAGCTGTTAGCCAGAAAAAAACAAAACACTACATGGACACGGGGTCTTCTGAAGACCTCTTGGATGGTCATTTAACTGTTTCTGTGTAAATTGAAACCTAAATGAGGTTTGCACTGTGCCAAAGGTTGATGTCAGTGAGGGTGACAGAGACAGAGGGTACAAGTGTTAAAAAGCAGGACAGGAGCATGTGTAGAATCACGTATGTTGTTCCCTTTGTGCTTCATGCTGTAGGGCACATAGCTCACCGAGATACAAGTGAGAGCTAAAAATCTTTTGTCCGATGTCTGTGCCCCGAGGGTTGTGATGTCCATGCAGAGAAAGATATCCCAATGGTCTTTGTAGTACCCCTCAACACTTTATTTTATGTCTACATTGTCTGTGGCTTTGTCCCAGTGTATGCTTTATCCTTCTCACTGGATTTTGCATTTTTGAAGGACACACGTGATGCTGTTTAACATAACACAATAACCTAATCTATACATCTTCTCCTCATTTTGACAGAGTTATGATCAAGAGCAAAGGAAGCTATAGTTTAACAGAAACTCAAGACCAACTAATGGCAGAAGCTAAAATGCACACATCTGTTATCCTCAATAAACACTATTCTTTTGTGCCATCAATGTCGTGTTTGTGTGTGTCATATGGTGAAAATGCTAAAGAATTAGATGAAAGGAAAACCAGTCCCATAATGTTAAATCAATGGAAGAGATTCAGATCACCATCAAAATGTACTGAAATCTTGTTTGATTATAGGGAGGTTTTCATTGTAATAATAATAATAACATTTTTAAGTTCTAGTGTCTGTAAACAGAAGAATGGGCAGTAGCGATCACATAACATTCACCTCCTTTGTCAACTAGCAGAGGTAAATAGAAAGTGAAGTCGACAGCGCATACCTTTGCTGGGGTAATGTTACCACCTTCAATTGACATAGGGAGGTGGTCAGAATTTGTTTATCTCATCAGATCTTTGTGACATCATCGGGTCACAAAAACCGTTCTTGCAATGATAAAGAAATTACTATCAAGAAAACATTAGTCTCCACTATGATGTATGCACATTTGTATATGATCTCTTTATAATACTAATTATTTGTATTTCTTGTCTGATACTGTCATTGTACAGATATTCTGCACAATAACAACATAGTTTGATCTAATGATGATTATTTATTTCGGCTGCTCTTGATTTTGCCACAGCTGATCTCTTACAGTATCTGCATGATAATCTGGCACAAATTCTACACTGGCTGTCCTTCCTGAAATAACTTGGGATTTACATGGAGAATATAGGATGGCCTTGAACTGGGGAACTGAAGAATGTCCCTGTCATTTGTTGACCTTTAAGGCTTTCACACTTTCTATGCTAATGAGTCAAAAATATTTCTTAGATGATTCATACTTTACAAGCACCTCATTCAGTTAGAACAGGCTGTGTTGTGATTGATGACATGGGGAAATCCACAGGTATAACAGCTCTTCAGTTCTTGTTTACTGGACACCACCCAGACCGTGTTTAGGCACACAGTCAACAACTCTTGTCCTTGCTTATCTGAAGAATGTAAACCTCTATAAGCAAGTACTTCTTCTGTATTTCTATTGTGAGTTGGCCAGTTGTCTCAAAGTGTCTAAATAATCAAATGTAATGCAAAACCAGCCTTGTCTGTGACACTGAATACTTTCGTTAATGCTGGCGTCTCGACTGTTGGCACTTGAAGCTGTACGGAGTTTGTTGGCAGACACGATGGCTAGACCACACCAAAACCTGACAGTTACATTCTTTGCATGATTCAGATGTATCTCTTTCCCCCCATTGGGACCGGGTTGACATCTGATCAAACGTGCCGTCATCCTGTCTTTGGATGCGAAGTGGAGAAAGGAGAAGCAGCGACTGTTGGTTGTTGCGTTGTTGTATGTTATTATTTCAATTTTTCTTGAGAGAAGAGAGATGAATGGAGGAATAAATGGATGATGGGTGGCTGGTGGGAGGAAGGAAATTCCCTGGTGTGGATGGAATTGGATGGCGTGCTCTGGGATGGGTGGAGGGAGGGATGGGGGCACCTGATGTAGAGGTTGCTGTCAAACCCAAGACAGCAAGGTCTTTGTCTTTTCAATAATCACTTGCTGTACCTCTTCTTTCCATTCCTTCTCCCTTCACTGCTATTCTGTCTTTACTTTTGCAATTCCCACTGTGATTTTGGCTCATTGGTCAATTATAGTTGGCCCACAAAAATGAAAAGAATTTAAGTCACCTTTGCTTTATATCTCATTCATATTAGAAATCCTCTGGAGAGCCATTTAGCTGATCTTATTCAAGAGATTTTAAAAAGAAAAGGAAATGGTGACATTCATAAAAATGTAAGTGCTGGTTCATTGCATAGATTCACATTTTATTTGGTGAACAAATAAGTACATGCAGTTTGCATTAAATTTTCCACAATACTCCTTCAGTGCCATCAGTATGATAAATTCTGCAGTTGTATTTAAAGTTGAAATTGCCAGTTTTATTCAGACAGACAGTCTGTTGAAATGAGCGGGGCTAGCTAAAAGCTCGGTGCCACAACAAATTGAGTCGTCAGTATGTAGCTAATCAAATGATGTGTAAAGTTCTGAGAACGATAAACTGTTTCCAGTGGCGGTCCTAGAGTGATTTACTCCCCGGGCGAAACCCCCTGCGTGTACCCCCCTCCCCCCGCGCACATTAACATGGCCACCACCTCCGCCCCACCACCCATGTAAACACTAACTTCGTCCAGAACACCCACAATCCCACAAATTAACTCACAACAGATATTTTCAAGAACAAATTTCCGGTTTTAATGACTACTGCAATAACAAACACAAAGAAATTGGCACAGTCTAATGTGTCATCATCCATGGACTTATCTGCAATGATCATCTCAAATGTTTGCAGGAGGGCATCATAATTGTTTGCCACAGTGCTCACTATCCGTGATGTGAAATTCCATCGAGTAGGAGCATTTCTGAGCAACCTTGAGCAGCCTGCAGACTCAAGAAAAGACATCCTCTTTGTGGATTTTGAGAAAAATGTGGCAATTCCTGAGAGTGATGCAAAAAATATTCTGCACTCAGATAAACATTTAGCCCCCTGAGACAGAACCAGATTCAGTCTGTGTGCATAGTAATGCACAAACATTGCACTGGGGGCTATTGCTTTAACTTTGGCCTGCAAACCATTGAGAGCTGAAGCCATGACAGCAGCCATGGCTTCTTCGTAAAGAAGACTATCAAATGGCTTCACCAAAATCCGGTCCACAACATTCAAATTGTCTGCCATTATGTGCAGCTTGCTACCTAGCTAGCTGGGACTGGAGCGAGGCTAGTGTGAAGTGTGTCCGCCTGTGGGTGCTTTGTGACGGTGGAAGATCTCAGCTGCACCCGCTGCTTGGTAGGGACAGAAACTGCGATAGAAGTCAGAAAGAGTGATAGAAATCAGTCTCCAAACATAAGCAGCTACAAAAAAAAAACACCAGAAATAGAAGCTCAATTTGTCGCTAGTCATTTTTAACAAAGAAAATGCCGCTAAGAGGATTAGGAAAGTCTCTGGTTCAACTCAGAACAGAATGAAAATTTAAAAATGCTCCCAAGGATGTTTACACTAAAAGATCGCTGATTCGCTCATTTCGCTGTCAATCAAAAAGGGATTCAGCCCTTCAGGGAGTGTATTTGTATACTTCAGTAATGTGTTAAAACAATGAATATTGTACAGATCTGTTTTGGTACAGTCTGCACTGAATATTATGAAATCAGATTATATATCTATTAACTATTATCCACTGCCATTTTTCACACTGTGTTACTTGTACATAATTGACAGTATAATTTCACCTTCCGTGTCAAACTGTCACACTTATAAGAAAGGAATAATGCAATTCCCTGTAGGGAAGTGAAGCCAACCACAGCAGATGCCACACTGACTCTTGAAAAACAATCAGGGATTCACACACTGCCGCAGGATCGGCCATCAACGTTCTTCTTTGTGCAAAAGGAGCAAACAGGAAACCACTGTAGGAAGCTTTGTAACCTTTCATGTAACAATAACTTGATTGTGACACATAATTCTCCATTTTAAAGCTACTGTGTTTTGGATTTTGAAGTGCTTATTAGCAAAAATTTAATATAACATTCATAACAAGCTGTTTATTAGTGTAACAACAAATGTGTGTTGGGAGGACGGTGGATTCGTGGTTAACACTGTTGCCTCACAGCAGGAAGGTTATGGTTCAATTCCCACCTGTGGCCTTTCTGTGTGGAGTTTGCATTTTCCCCTTTCTGTCTCATGTGCTGAGGTGGAGAACATATTTGGAACAGCCTAAAAGGTAATTAATTATTTGTAATTTCTATACTCAACAAAAATATAAACGCAACACTTTTGGTTTTGCTCCCATTTTGTATGAGATGAACTCAAAGATCTAAAACTTTTTCCACATACACAATATCACCATTTCCCTCAAATATTGTTCACAAACCAGTCGAAATCTGTGATAGTGAGCACTTCTCCTTTGCTGAGATAATCCATCCCACCTCACAGGTGTGCCATATCAAGATGCTGATTAGACACCATGATTAGTGCACAGGTGTGCCTTAGACTGCCCACAATAAAAGGCCACTCTGAAAGGTGCAGTTTTGTTTTATTGGGGGGGGGATACCAGTCAGTATCTGGTGTGACCACCATTTGCCTCATGCAGTGCAACACATCTCCTTCGCATCATCTGTGAAGAGAACACCTCTCCAATGTGCCAAACGCCAGCGAATGTGAGCATTTGCCCACTCAAGTCGGTTACGACGACGAACTGGAGTCAGGTCGAGACCCCGATGAGGACGACGAGCATGCAGATGAGCTTCCCTGAGACGGTTTCTGACAGTTTGTGCAGAAATTCTTTGGTTATGCAAACCGATTGTTTCAGCAGCTGTCCGAGTGGCTGGTCTCAGACGATCTTGGAGGTGAACATGCTGGATGTGGAGGTCCTGGGCTGGTGTGGTTACACGTGGTCTGCGGTTGTGAGGCTGGTTGGATGTACTGCCAAATTCTCTGAAACGACTTTGGAGACGGCTTATGGTAGAGAAATGAACATTCAATACACGAGCAACAGCTCTGGTTGACATTCCTGCTGTCAGCATGCCAATTGCACGCTCCCTCAAATCTTGCGACATCTGTGGCATTGTGCTGTGTGACAAAACTGCACCTTTCAGAGTGGCCTTTTATTGTGGGCAGTCTAAGGCACACCTGTGCACTAATCGTGGTGTCTAATCAGCATCTTGGTATGGCACACCTGTGAGGTGGGATGGATTATCTCAGCAAAGGAGAAGTGCTCACTATCACAGATTTAGACTGGTTTCTGAACATTATTTGAGAGAAATGGTGATATTGTGTATGTGGAAAAAGTTTTAGATCTTTGAGTTCATCTCGTACAAAATGGGAACAAAACCAAAAGTGTTGTAGTTGCATATTCATTCCTTCTTCATAAGCAGCTGTAAAAGTATGTTCATGATAGATTTAACATCTTGTTATAATGAAGCAGATGAGGCACACTCAACATGGTGCTACATGGATAATGTGGCTTGACGTGGATCATATGTAGCGACACAAGCCATGTGAGGCTGGACGGAGCTCAAATGACAGGTCAGTCGTGGCTCATTAGAGGCTGATACCTGACACATGCAAGGTACTTAGAGGCACATAGAGGCTTCTTCACAGAGGACAAATGATAGATTTATATGTGGATCATTATTCAAATAATCACTGACAAATCCATACATGGCTCATTATTCATGGCTTTATTATTTGGTGAGATCAAGGCTTTTGTCACTTACTTTTGCAATGCATCCAACAGACTAAAGGGAAAAAATAATGACAGTGTTTGTTCCTCTACACACTGTGTGCAGGTTGCTACTGCAGGCTGGCACATTCAAGAACCCTCATTTATATGAAATTGAAGCCCCCGTCACACATAGCAAGAATGTGCAGGAACCATGCTTGACACGGCAAATATTGCCAAATCCACCGTAGTCAGAGGAAAAGAGGCGTGGGCATCAGTGTCAGAACACATCCAGATTATCTCGTCCACACCTGCATGATGGCAATTATCACTCAGCTGTGTGTGTGTATGCATAACACTGCATGAGCCACTAAGCGTGCACAGGGTGCACATGCGCACGCATGCCACTAGACAGCTTTGCTGAAAGTTTGCTGGCAGTGGGCCAAGCTGTCCCATGCATCAGACAGAGCCTTTCCAGCGAACTTTAATTTCTTTTTACTTTTTTGCTCACTTCAGGAGCACAACATAACTCTGTACACCGCGATGGTTGGATTATCACATGGGATGTATTTTTGCATTGTTGATTACAGCACACAGCAGCCGGGTGAGAGGATTTTGACCACAGGCTGCGGTGTCGGCTCCACATCCATGTCCGCTGTGTGAAACACTCCTAGACCGCTGTTGGAGGTGAGATTCATGTTTATTAATGCTGTCACGGCCTGGCACAACAGTTCCATGTCATATCACCTACAGAGTTAGAACGTGATCATATATTACAGCGGTGAGATCCGTTCAGCTCTGTTCAGATGTGTGCAATGATGCGTTACTGCGCACCATGGAGAGGCGCAGCTGCCCGTGTTATACAGAGATGATGGAGACAATAGCCACATTATTTACGTTGCCCATGGGAAGGAATGGACAAATATCTGTACTGTACGGTCTATTGTGGATATAACAGCCTGTTCAGATTTGCAGTAGCATGCGCACAGTAGTGCATGGTGCTTTTGGTTTGATAGCCACTGTTCACATTCACTGTACATGATAATATTATTGTACTGGCAGGCTTTGCCGTGCCAGATCCATCTCAAGGTTCCCTCGTATGCCCTCAAATTGTTTTGGATCCTGTTTTTCCGCCATCAGAATATGTAAATAGCGGTCAGATGGTCCTCAGACTGCACATGGGCCGTCGTTGGGGAGGTGTCCCATCTCAACCGCGCCCAGAGGGTTTTGAACAGGTGCATCACACTCAGGGCCACCGGCCAAATTTGACCACCTGTGAGGACTCTCGCAGATGGCTGTCAGAACGTTTTGGAACTGAAACCCGACACTTTTCAGATGTGCACCCATTCATCATTCTGACGCCATTCTGCGTGATTCTGAGTATCTGTGACAGGGTATGAGGATCATAGAATTTGCTTATCACAAAATAAGGCAAGGGAACATGAATTCCCATCACCAATGTAAACATGAAGGGAAACAAAATCATGACCGGCGATGGCATAATGGAATTTGCAACTTCACCACTAGGTGACACTAAATTGTACACATTGTAGATTTAAGTCAAAATTGCTGATAATAACAGCAACAGAAATGTACAAAACTACCAAGCCAACATACGCTATTCTGTAGAGCTGAAAAAAGATATTGTTAAATTAGACAGTGTAAGGAACAATGCAGTTGTCATTTTAAATTAACTTGAAAAAGAAGTCATGTCACTTTTGAAGGCAGATGATACGTCCTGTATCAGGTCTCTTAATAAGGTGACTTCATACCTGGAAGACTTTGTAAGACTCTTTCTAACCCCGACATGCTCTGTAAGACTAGACACAACAATGTCAATTCCATTCATTCACACCTGCCAAAAAATATGACCAAATGAGCACTTGTTCTGGTAAAAAAAAAAAAAAAAAAACATACATTTTTGTCTTAATATATACATTTAGCATCTTCTAATATATTCTGCCTACACTTGAAAGCCTCAAAAATGTCAATGAATTGAACAACATCATCTGGTTTTTAAACATATGCTGAGATAATAACTGCAGCTATTTCTGGAATGTGAGTTTATCTTCTTTGGGTTTTGTGGTCAGTGTCTAGCAGCAGTTACAATAATCAGACACAAATTATAGCATAACCCACAGGAGCCAAGACATATTTCAAACCCCAGAATTGGTTAGGTGCTATTCAATTGAAGCATTTGGGTGTCATTTTTACTTTGTAAGGTGGATTCTTCTTTGTTATACAAGGTCTATTAGCAAAGTATCCGACCTTATTATTTTTTTCAAAAACCATATGGATTTGAATCATGTGTGATTACATCAGACATGCTTGAATCTTCGTGGGCATGCGAGAGTTTTTTCACGCCTGTCGGTTACGTCATTCGCCTGTGGGCAGTCTTTGAGTGAGGAATCGCCCACCCTCTTGTCGTTTTTTTTATTGTTTAGGAATGGCTCAGAGACTGCTGCTTTGTTTGATCAAAATTTTTTCAAAACTGTAAGGCACAACTGAGTGGACACCATTCGATAAATTCAGCTGGTTTTCGGTAAAAATTTTAACGGCTGATGAGAGATTTTGGTCTGGTAGTGTCGCCGTAAGGACGGCCCACGGTGCCTGACGGCGATCTGCGCTTCGAGGCAGCACTGTCTCGCCGTTTCAAGTTGAAAACTTCCACATTTCAGGCTCTGTTGACGCAGTAAGTCGTCAGAGAACAGAGAACTTTCAGAAGAAGTCGGCATGAGGAGTTTATTCGGACATTCCATTGTTAACGGACATTTTGTAATGAAAGAACGTGCGGGCAGAGTCGCATGTCGGGCCAGACCCGACCGCGGGGGGTCACGACAGGAAAAACACCTCCGTTGGAAACCTTAACGGGCAAGTTGGAACATGCCCAAGCTGTTAAACAATTTCTCAGTTACTTGTTGAAAGCCATCAAAAGCCGCCTGAATTTTACAAATGGTTTTCAACACGGAGGTGTTTTTCCTGTCGCGGCGCACACAGATTCGCCAAGTCGTCACGGAAACGACTCGGCGAATTTGCGCGCACGTCTTTCATTAAAAAATGTCCTTAAACAGTGGAATGTCCGCATAAAGTCCTCATGCCGGCCTCTTCTGAATCTTCTCTGTTCTCTCACGATGTCCTGGGTGAATTAAGCCTTAAATTAGGATGTTTTCAGGTCGAAACAGGCCGACGACGGCGCCTGGAAGCGCTGCACGACGTCCCGCTCTGTGGGAAGTCCTTACACCGACAGAAACACCCCATAATCTCTCATCAGCCGTTAAACTTTTCACCGAAAACCAGCTTAATTTCTTGAATAGTATCCACTCGGATATTCCTCACAGGTCCAGAAAAAATTTTGATAAAGCAACGCGCGCCGTCTCGAGCAGCGTGTGAAACAAAGGAATTCAGCCGAGAGGGCGGGACCACATCTCACTCAAGGCCTGCCTACAGGGAAATGATGTCACCGACACGCGTGAAAAAACTCACGCATGCGCACGAGGGTTCAAGCATGATTGGTGTAATCGCACGTCATTCAAATCCATATAGTTAAAAAAAAATAAATAAATAAAAGGGTCGGTTTATTGTCTAATAGACCTCGTATTTGTCCGGTAATATGATGAAAACATTTAAATTGTTTGCTTTTGCATATCTAAATACTTTTTTTGACCTAAATCCATAAGAGATCCATGCTTCTTTCTTAACTTCACCTGACCCGATCAATTCAACTCAACCTTCTTCAAGCTATTCATAAATCATGGTGAAAATGGCTGGAAAAGTGACAGTAGTGACAGTAAACAAATGTTTGTTGTTTCTTTGCCTTTTTCCTTTCCCACCCTTTCTCTCTCTACCTTTTATAATCGATGGGGTAGTGCTGGTGCTGCCCTCAGGGCAGGGAGAGTTGTTTACTTGGGTGTAAAGTCCCCCATCCACTAAGGGCCTCTGTAGGGGATGTTCCTGCAGCAGCCTCACTCCTAACCTCCCTTTAGCTCCAAAAGTTAATAGCATGGAGGAGACATGATTTATATCAGACTTGGCAACACCACCAACAGACAGATTTCTTTATGCTTTGGGCCAACTCAACCAGCCCCAAATCATCAATAAAGATCACATTTAGAATTCACTCCAAACTCATAGTAGATGGTGATTTAATTTCTGCAGAGGTCTTCTAAATGAATAGTTGCCCCCATTTTTGTAACTGCAGGCAGTGTGACGGAATGCTTAGTGTGCCCAGTATAAAACTTCTGCAACAGCGAGTGCAACAGGGTGCTGTTAAATATTATCTAATGATGGTCAGTGGGCTGTTTGACAAATCCAGAATTAAGAAATCCAGGATAACAAAAAAGGTGATGGTTGCCCTCGTCTAGTCAGAAGATCCTACATTAATACCTTTAAAGGTATTCAATCACTTCCCAAAATGTGTATTATGTATCTCCTGCTATCAGTTAACTTTGGCTTAATCCAGAAATTTCCCAGCAAAACCACCCCATCATACACACTTAGTAGATTTTTATCCACCTGTTTTACATACTGTGTTGGTTCTTTGTGGTAAACACAATTGACATTTACCATAACAAGGCTGCATGAGAGGATGTATGACCTTGCACATCACTGAAAAATTGCAAGCAAGAAAGTGGTTTTAAAAGACCAACTGCAAGCTCTTTCTCACTTGCCTTGTATGGTACTATAGACCTTCAGATTTTTCAGTGTGGTCTAAACCAAAATAGCAGGTGTAAACATCACCTTGCACCATGGTACAAGCCAAAGGACCAAAATGTATTCAAACCAAAAGAGGTGGTCTCAGTCCGGATCAAAGTGAACCACGGATTGATTTGTTTGCAGTGCGAAAACATTTGTGGATGATTTGGACTTCCCAGAGTAATTATAGGAAGTTGCAGCAGGTTATCATCACTTATTAAACAGTGGAAGAAGAAATGAACAATAATTTAATTAAATGAAACATACAAGATGTTTTGGCATTTTGCACACATTTATATTAAAACAGGAAGCGCTGGCTTTGAGGATTGCTTAAAATTTCAACTTTTCATGAGGTTATAGTTTAATTCCTCTCTGCAATATCACAAATTAATTAAATTTACCTGATTAAACCAGGCAACTCTCTACACTCAAATAGTCTGACCATGTTTTCTCCTCGTCAAAGATAAAAACAACATCAACTTTGTCATTGTCACCATGGCAGAAGCTAAAAGTTAAAATTTTTAACTTTTCATGGAAAGGTGGGTTATGTGCTCCTGGTAAGAACAGCAGAAAAATAATAGAATAGTTCAAATGAAAGGAGGCTATTCATTCACTTTTCTCCATTCAAGCAGAACTATCCACCAAATGTCAGACACACGTGCACAGACACACAAAACCAATCAATGTTGAGTATAGGGAGACGCAGCCTACACAGATGATGTCAGGAAGTAAGTACATCACAAAAAGTTCTTGAGTGTGAAGGCAGCATTGCAATGTGAAACCGAACTAACCACACCAAATATTTACAATGGGACAAAAACATGAACATTGGCTTGCACATTTTTGGACTTTCAGGTGTGAATATGTCCAAAGAAAGCAGAAGTCTAAAATGAAGAGAGACTAACCTACTAGTTGTGGTTTTTAATTATTCAGCAGCTAGTATCATAATTGGTTCTCAGTCGACAAAATATAATTCATTTAGAGGTGTGACTGGGACAAGTAATCCAGGTAAAGGCAACTTCATGGCTTTCTTCAACAAACAACAAAATTGATCATGCATTTAAGAATGTTGAGAAGACACACTACAGGCTTTAAACCCAGTGAGCAACAGTCACAAGTCCGGTTATATAATAATCACATCTCAATCATAATCGAGACAACAAAATGTCAGTTGTTCATTCACATGAAAGGATATTTTCACCTCACTACACTACTACTGTTGTTTTTACTTAATCTAGTTATGTCAACCGGATCCAAGAACCTTGTTGTTTAAATGATAAATATGATATGCAATTAATTGTAAGAATTTGTTAAAGGTGTATGGCCTTTGTTTTTGTTTTTTTGTTGTTTTTTTGTAAGATTTAAGTCATGAAAATAATTTTCTTTGGCACCACTAGAATTTTGTTCCTTAATATTTCATTAAAAGATTCATAATACAATATGGCCAATATGATAAAAATTCATGGTGTCTGGAAACAATTTCAAATTTTCGCCCCTGAAGGGAAGAAATTCAAGATCATGTGGGGCTTCCCCTGATTTGCATGAGGCATCCTGGGATAGATCATGGTGACAGCCAGTCAGATTAAAAAAAAGGCAGCATGACATCAGCTGGCTGCTTGGTTGAAGAAAATGAACCAAGCTGGTGAAAAATGCTCCAAAACCTCTTATTTTTTTATAAACCTAATATGTTTCTCATATATTTTGTAAACGTTAGTGAGAAATAAATACTTGCAAATCTAAAAATGCTGTTTTTGAAACAGATAACTCCTGTGAAGTGATTACATCTTACGGACATGTATCGAGCCAGTGGGTCAGGTCAAAGGTCACTGAGCGCCAAACCTCGGGCATACGTGCACACGCTTCCTCCTGCATTTCATCTGCACAACGGCATTATAAAGAAAAGACAACAGTCACAGATAAATGTGTTCTCTTCATTAAAATGAGCTGTAATTTTGCAACATGTTACAAAACTAAACCTACATTATAATGCTTGGATTTTGGGAGAAACTAAATGTTGTCAGTTTTGTGAAATTTGAAAGGCCGTACAGCTTTTTGCTCTTCCCATTTCAAGTTTGGTGATATAACATTAAAAACATTTTTTACACTTTACCTTTGATGACCGTTTTATCTTTTTACATTTTACAGTAATTTCAAAACTATGTTTAAACGTTATATACTATGCAATGTGCAAATGGAATGTTTTGCTGTAGCCTAAATAAGATAAACAAGTTAGTGCATCATGAGCAGTTAGTAAAAGGTCTATTGTTGCTGCATTGCACTTGTTCCAACAGGCCTTTTAACAGGATATGTTTAGTTGAGATTACAAGGTGTCTTGTTTAGGAAAGGGGGGTGGGAGGTGGGGGGAGATGAGGCATACATGTCTCTTGGCAGTAATAGTTTTCATATTAGGTTTTTTGATCCGAGAAAGAAAGATCTCAGCGCTGAGTCTAATCCCTGTTGTGTCAGCCTGTGGTTGCCAAATAATAGTGTATCATTTCTCCGTCTTTGTGTGTGTGTGCTGGTGCATTCCTTTCATTTTGCAGTGTGCTAGTGCATTTTGTCACTGTAACATAAGCTTTACCATAGAGAGCCATGGCGGTGCTGCAAGGTTCAATTCAACCGCAACTGTTTACACCTGTCAATATTGGGACCAACACTACAATAAATGCATTAAATTGCATCTAGCCTCGTGTCACAGAAAATAAGGTGAGTGGACGGGCGACGTAGGTGATGCCGGCTCTCAGTATTATTACACGGCTGTGTCTTAAGGTTGTCTGGGCCTGCTGTCTATTGCATTTAATCAGCCTCTATTACCTGCTACCCTTTTCACAGTTAAAATAATCACCCACAATTACTGAGATAAAGGGGAGAGATGACATGAGAGTCAGAGGCAGTGAAATCACACACACAAAGTAATTTCTCTCCACCTTGGTTGCTTACATGGCTTTTGATGTTTTCGGGATGTGGAGTAAAAGGATCGAGGCGTGTCAGGCGCAACCTCCCTCTGGTGCATTACGACGACTAGATATGGAAATGCACTTTTAAAAGAACGTATGCATAAAAGTGCATATGCATGGACAAGCAAGTGCGCGGACAAGCACAGAGCAAATGCGTGGTCACGCTCAAACGCGTAAGTGCATACAGCATGTGTACAATATGTACAAAGGCATCGGCGCACACAAAAACACACGCCTGTTTCCCGCTGCCACCATTAACTAAAGAGATCCGCAGTTTATTGTATGTTGCAGATGAAAGAGAGTGAAAATAATTTAATAATTTTCCACCTCTAAAATGAAGAAAATAGAGCCACGAGAAAAGAAGCATTGTGATCTACTTTAATCCTCAGTGCGCTGCAGGAAAAATAAGAGACACCATTAAATGCACTTTTGAAATAAATGGCCTCAATTACCTCAATGGTTGGGACTCTCTAATGAAGCTTTTGTTAAAGCAGAAAAACATGGTGGAAGGTTGAGGAGCAAAAGGTAGACGGCAGGCAAATGATTCAAAAGTAATCTTTTTGCACGAACGTTAGATCCACATGACTGTTAGCGGTAGCAGGTTTGTGTTAGTGGGGTGCAGACAAAACAGTAAAACTGATATTTGCCTGGTAGGAAAGATAAAGCATGAGGGATAGCAGTCATAGCTACGTGGGAGTGGTGAGTAATATAAACCACACAATTAACCAAAAAAGGTAAATGTGAACATTAGTACCGTGCAATCATTATCACGAGTGTTGCTCAGTTACATTAGTGGTTATGTTTTCAGGAAATAAGTTACGTTAAATGGGTTTAGGAGAGTTGTTTTCATAATGGCACTTTGTCAAATGTCTCTTTTTTTAATTAGCAGGTCAGAGGGTAGCAGCTCAAACTCCCTCTCTTTCATCCCTCTTCACAATGGTGAGTGCTGCCGACCCTTCCCACAGAAATATAGAACACAGTGTTCCTCCGGTGTAAAATGTAGCCTCAATTACTTTGGTTGAAGCTCTTGTTAAGAGCGGTTTGGTGAAAGAAATGGTGCGATAGAAGGAGAATTCAGTAAAAAGCAGCTGTGAGTAGGTATTTTATATTATTTTCTTATGTCCTTTAAAAATAGAGAGTAGGTGGCTTGAGTTGGGTTAAGAATATATAGACTGGAGCTCAGTTTCAAGTGTTTGCTTCATGTCTGTGTCTTTGGACAAGACACTTCATTTGCTTCATTTCAGTCCACCCAGCTGTAAATGGGTACCAGCCTTGCCTGGAGAAGTATCCTGTGATGGCTTTGCGTGCCACCCAGGGGGAGTTTTAGACTCTCATCTGCTTCACACTGCAGTATTTGGTTATAAACATCAACCTGATTGGGCTCAACGCCTGCATAGGACTTACATACTTCTACTTCTTATTAAATAAAATGGTTAATGCTACCGCAAAGACTAAAGATACTCAGTCACTTTCCGTTACGTGTATGATCTCCCTCTATCAGTTCATTTTGGCTTAAAACTAGGGATGTCCTGATCAGGTTCTTTTGGCCCCGATCCGATTCTGAGTCATCTGATTTTGAGTATCTGCCGATACCGAGTCCCGATCCGATACTTTAAAAAACTGACTGAACTAATGCTAAATATATAATATTTTCTTTTTAATCACCTTATTTTATTATTTATCACTTAAACAGTGCATTTCTCCTTGAGGCAGCTTGAACAATCGAGTAAAAATCTACCAGACTTAAAAAATGTACAAATTTCCATGTTATTTTATTTGTCTAAAAATAAATGTCCAAGGTTGCTTATGTTAAACAAGAAATGATCTAATCTGAAATAACAGGTGGTTTTAATTTACAGATGAAAGGTTTCTAAAGAACCATTTATTGATTTAGCTATTTTAATTATAAGTATTCTAAACTTTTTTAAACAGTAATCAGAAATTTTGAGGTAACAAACAATAACAAAAAGCATGTCCTCCAAGGATTTTTCTTCAGAAAACTGCTCTATAAATGAGCAGTCCTGTGACACGTTTCTGTTTTGTACAGATCAGTGGTTTCTGCACCAATCTGTTTTGTAGAGATCAGTGGTTTCTGCCACTAGGCTTACGTGTTTTGGCCCGACGTGTTGTTCCTATTGGACAGCGCGAAGCTACGTCACAGCTCAGAGCGTCGAAAGTTGGATTGGGTTGAATTTGTTATGTTTTTTCTTTTGTTCAATTAAAATAAAGAAAAAAGAAAAAAGATTGGGTTGAACTTTGACCGCGTCAGCCTGCTGACAAGCGGCAATGCGCACTCCCATCAGAAGCGTCGCTTTAGTTCGGCTTTTGACGCGACGCTTCTAACGCCTCTAAAAAGCAATGCGTCTCATTGAAAATAATGCTTTTTAGACTGATTCTTGATGCCTCTGATGCTTCAGACGCCTGAAAGGCCCATTAATCTGCAATAATGAGCTTGAAATAGCGCTGATCAAAATAATGAGGATAAAATCTATATCGGATTCCTGATCGGGATGCAACGTCTGATTTCGATCAAGTCTGAAACCACGTGATTGGGCCCGATTTCCGGTCACGTGATCGGATCGGGATATCCCTACTTAAAACGAATGTTTCTTGACTTACAGGCTTAGAATCTCTTATTTTCTTACCACAAGAAGACCACGTGAACAGAGGCTTGGCTGTGCACATGGATAAAACCTTAAAAAAGCAGCTGGTAAAATACCAATTGGAAGGTGTTAACATAATTAATGAATGATGTACTCATTGTATATTGATTGGTACAAGGTTGATGGTGTTCTTATTCCTATATGATCATGTTTGAATGTGTTCTGCTGAATTTGCCTGCTGTGTGACCTGTTTTTTGTATGGTTGATAACTGGAAACTGTACGACTCATTCGTGGCCTAGAAAGAGGATAAGGTACGTTGACATTGTGTACAAGGCTATGGTAATCTCAGGTAGAATACAAGACGTCCTTACTGTGGAATGTATGTTCAGCAATAACATGAGTGAGAGAGAGCTGATTGTGTATGAATGTGTGATAACTGGAAAAAGCGGCTGGGAACTGCGTGATGAATGCATGATCAAGTCCTTATTAGGTAAAGGAAGGATGCAATCAGCGAGGATGGGAAGACTGCACTGCACGCAGGACAAGAAGTGGACCAATCAAGAAAGAATACGTCTTAGCGTAGTGACACAGTGACACAATGTCTAGAACAGAAACTCAGGGAAGTATATCTGGGTTCAGGAAGAGGAAGACGGGGTTCCTGCTCAGAGCGCCTGAAAGCTACCCAGACTCTGATTGTTAGGGCAAACTAAGCATGAACTCAGAGACTCTCTGTTACTTTGGCTCATTCTCTGTAATAAAGGCAACACGGTCAACTGAGAAATAGACTGAATCCTGGTCATCCTTCTTCCATCAACGATCGCGCGGGGTGGTGCCTAAAAGGTAATTTTGTGACATTACTGGTTGGTTGTCTCAGGTCTTATTGTTTACACTTGTGTGATAGTGGGGTGAAAAGAACCATCCGAACATGGCCTCTCAGAAAGCGGGAAAGTCCAAAGTCCATCATTAAGTGTTAAGAAATGGAAGAAGGCGTTTGATTCCAAGAGGGCTAATACTAGAGTAGTCCTTGGAGTGGAATGTGAACACTTGGTGCACGATGAAGATGAAGCTGCATAAACATTTGGATTTCACAGTCATGCAAATAGATGCATGAGTACACAATCAAATCTGCCCATGAAGATCTTTGATTAGTTTATTCATTTTGGTTTTAGACGATGCAGCAGGCAGTATCACAAGTGGCTCTCAGTTGACAGGGGTGGTGGCTCAAAGGTTAAATGTGCTTGTTTCCAGTGCAGACGTTTCCCAGTTCAAACTACACTACTACCTGTTCTCTGTGTAATGTGGAGTTGTATCAGAAAGTGCATCTGACCTAAAACCTGTGCCAAATCAACATGCCAATTCACCTTAGCTCTGCTGTGGTGACCTTGAAACAAGGGAGCAGCCGAAGTGACTTATTTACTGTAATTAATGTAACCACTCAAAAAATGATATTGCCTTTGGTATGGCTTCTCCAGTAGACCCACAACCACTTTTTTTTTTGCAATTTTATCTGATCTAGCAAGCATAAAACAAATACAAAATACAGACGTCTGTGTGGGATAACCACAATAGCCATTTACACAGATGCACCCAGCAGCACAAGAAAAAAACAGAACAGCGCCAAGTCAATGTATCACCAGATAGAGTGCACTATGTTTCTGTTCTCTTTCGCAATTCCCATTGCACCTTTTTTTCCCCGCTTGCGTACAGGAGTAAGCAAAATGTTTTCAGAATGCAATCTTGACAGGTATATTTCTGAGAGAAACCACTTTGTTTCATGTACATTAAATATACCTACAAACGGGCTCGGCACCTTTAATCTCTACTTTGTACAAGATGAGACATACAACAAAATGCCATTTGATGGCCTTTATGTTGTGCTTTTCTTGCAAAAGCCCCTCTTCTTTCCTTGCATTTGATTGATCAGAGAAGGAACAGACAGCATACAAGGAGGTCATGGGTGGTTTTGGACAGCTTGTCAGAGGGTAAAGGTTAAGTCCATGAGTGTCTGTCGAGGCACAGACAGAGGTCAAAAGGTCTCAGTCAGGGTCAGGACCCCAGATGACCTAAAAGTCTGCACTCAGAGAAGCATGTTGCATTCAGTTTTCCACCAAGAGTCAACACAATGTGTCTACTTTGTTGCAGGAGGAAATGATTGATATCCTACATAGATGTTTTAGGATATTAAGGCAACTGCATGAGCTCACTGGTTTAGCTTGAGAAATGGGAAAAGGAGTATCCAACAGGTTATAAAGTGAAAAATCAGGCTGAAAAGCGCCACCTGACTCGTCTGCAAAGAAGCCATTTCAGTCGCAAAGAAGCCATTTCAGTCTCAGTTTATGCTTTCAACATAACAGAGTGTAATGTGTTCTGCCACCCTACTGTACAATTCATTCCTTCATTACACTTTTACGAATGGGTGTGATTAACACTCATTGCGCGGTTCAGTTCCCAGCATCTCTGTCGGAGGCCTCCGCTACAAACAGCTCAAGCTTGAGAGACTGAAGAATTTTTTTTTAGTAATTTAAATTTTTACACTTCCATTTACCTGCCTTTTAATTTAGCGTATAATGATGCCATTAGAACAGAATCCATCTGGAAGTTCTGTTGGGAGCAGTTAATGTTCTGTGGCTTTTTGCTGCTAATGCCATTCTGCCTGCATTGGCAACAGATGCTCTGAAAGCAACAGATACATTCTCTCCCAATATCATTACAATTGTACCCATGTCCAGGATAAATGTTGCTGCTTGTTCAGGACTATGATACCTGCAATGGGACTGTAAAACACAAAGGATATAAAGCAGACTGTATCACTGCCAATGAATTCCAATTTTTCAAGCCATTTATTGCAAACACTCTGCGTATAAAAATGGATCTTTCGCCTCATGCTGTGGTGAAAGGCAGTAACTCTCTGAAAAGCAAAGCTTAGGGAGCAAAGATGAAATGATTTTTTTGATTTATCAAAAAGACAAAGTATAACAAAATTAAATCTTGCATACATTTAAGCACAGCATAATAATGCACTCAGCGCTTCCATTAAGGCGTTACTAATGGACCACAGCATCCAGTCACTAATTTTGATAAACGTGGAGAAATGTATACACAACACAAATATGATACACAAGCATCATTTTCAGCAACTGGTGATGCCGACATGTTTGTATCTCGTACTAACTGTAGTCGTATTTACATGATGTCAGTGTGCAGCAGATAGTTTTGTTAAAGTTAAAATGTTATTAAAGTTTTGACATTTTTGTTTGTTTGTTTGGTTGTTTACTTTGCACAGGTGCAGTGCATATTAGACCCTGCCATACACCCTGCACAAAGCCCTTAGCAAGTGTCATTGCTAAATTACACCAGACACTGTTGTCTTTTTTAATGTACAGCCTTTAAATAATACCCCTTACACTCCTTTGGGTGGGTTCGCAAAAAAGATGAGGTGTGGTCATGTGCCAAGCTGGTGCACTGGTATCATCCATCACCAGAAATCCTTTATACTTTAGACCCCTGGTTCCCAACCTGGGGTCATCAAACACCACATTCTCTCTCCCAACTCCTCACATATTTATGCTTGGTCAGTGCTTCTTTGCATGACTATATGATAAGCTGGATATGGCACCTTTGCATCATTCATGATGTGCCTGGTAACATGTTAATATACAGTAGCTTAATTTCTCTCTGATAACATACAGAAATATTAGACCTGTTCAAAATGTCAAATGCTACAAAGTCCTTTGAGCCACATGTTGTTCTTATTCCACTAATAAAATAAAAGATCTGTGCCAAATTTTGTTGTAATCGGACATTGCTTAGGGGTCCCCCACAAAGCAAAATTTCCCCAAACAAGCAATGTAATAATTCCAGTAATGTTCTCCACTGGGTGACCAATCAACCACCACTTTTTGCAATTAGAAGCCATCACATGTACCTGTAAAGGAAAAAAATAATGGTATCAGAGTCTTCTCCCGTTAGGATGACGTTGCCTTACAAGTGGAGGGAGAGCAAAATGTGTCATTCTGGGGGACCTCTAAATCTTATCTGATTGAGTTCAAATTTGGTCTGGACCTATAAAACCCCAACATGTGGCCTGAAGTCTCCTCCAACTTTTATTTTTTTCACTATATAACATGAACAGCTCTAAGAACTATCTATTTGCCTCCCGCGCCATCAGGGATCATTCATCTATGTTTGGGATATATGTAGTTATGGTCATAGTTAAGGTTAAGGTTAGCATTTCCCTGCACATCACTAAATGATGTGAAGGAGCTACCCAACTTGTCACATATTTGTGATTTGTGTCTAACAGTGACAAGTTGGGAGAGATAATTTGTTGGGGTGCGTGATTATGTCTGCTCTAAAAGGTTGTCAAAATTAGAATTCAGATGTTACGTAAAGTTATAAACTCATTTAATGGACGCTCAATGATAATAAAAGATCATTGTTTTGTTCTTTGTCATTGTTGGACAGTGAGAGATTATTTTAGTGTAAATCCAATGACATTACATTACAAATGTCATACATGCTCAAAGACATTCAGTGTATCATCACATGAAGTTGATAATTTAAGCAACAATCAAGCAACAGCAGGCCCTCCTTTTTTCTATAACAAGTGCTAAAACTCTGTTACATCTTTCATTCATTCATTTCAACATTAATTTTTTTGAACCCGTTTACGATTAAGGGTCACAGCCAATGGGCAAAAGGCGACATATACCCCTGAACTGGCCACCAGTTTGTTGCAGGGCTGGCCATGTTTTAGCAAACAAACATTTTCTTTGATTTTGTGATTGTAATTCCGTTGCTGTAGAACTACCTCCACCATCTGTAATTGCATTTGACAACACACAATCTTGAACTCTATTTGATTGACAAAACATAAATGGAGCCAAAATGAGGAGAAATGGCCTGATATTTGCTCATAGCATATTTATGGTTTTAGAGTATCCCAGAATCCTTTGCACGCTGGGCAGGGAGACTTGATAATGGCTCAGCTTAATGCTAACTTTAACATTGAAAATGCCATAGACATGCTAATGCATTAGCATCGGTCCCATTTTTAAGTTATAAAATACATCTATCAACTGTTTCAGAAGACCATAACAGGTCGGTTTAACATAAAAAAGGAAAATATTATTCACAGACATATGCTCTTTAGGGTTTTAGTGGGGAAAAATTAAAATAAAGCGAAATAAAAACAAAGAACCAACAAAGCAGCAGATCGAAGAACTGCTTCATTGGTTCAAGTTTCAAAGCAAAGCCGCGCTGCAGAAACAGTTGATTATACAGACCTGCTGCAGGCTCTGTAATCAATGTAGAGAAATGATCATTTTCCTGACAAACACCCCCAAAAACGACGACTGCTCTGAAGGGCTGATAAGGGAATCGGTAAGCAAAAGGGTTATTGATGTAGATGGATCGAATCATTTCTTAAGGATACCTGAAAAGAACTGGTTCCCGACACGCAACCCTAACAACAACAACACACGTTTTTTTTGTTTGTTTGTTTGTTTTTTTAAATAAAACTCACATTAAAGACTCACGATTATCTTAGTTAAACACCTAAATACAAATTTTGGTTAAACTCACCTCCATAACAACGCAATGTTGGAAACAAGTTGCTTGTCCACTCCACCACCCGCAAATGCTTGTTTACACTGACAATGAAATCTCAGCCTCCACAGCGAGAACGTGATTACACGCGAGATTCGACACTGTAAAGGCATCTATACTACTTTGTTAGGTAGGTAGTAGTACTTTGTAATTCAGAGTCGGAAATCCAATCTGTAGAATCAGGGCATCACACATTACAGAAGAATCATTTCATAGAGGCAACAATAGCACAGAAACATGTCATTTTTAAGCTTTTCTGTGCTTTGCTCTTCTATATTCAAAATAGCAGCAGCCCATGTCAACATGGAACACCTTACTGCAGCCAGATCGGTGACCCCGCTGTGACCCACCAGCTCAATCACACAGTTCATTCTCTTTGATACGAAACCCTGAGTTAAAACATACTGTGCAGGTTAAATTAGATGATAAAGTAGAGAATTAACCAGATTAACAAACAATTTCCTGAATTAAAGGTAACTGATTAGTTGTGCATAAGCTGCTGTGGCCTTTTTTATCCTCTCTGCTTCAAATATAATGTCAGCAATCTTTCTGAGAAATTATTGTGATGAATTTTTTCTTGTTTTGAATTATAGTTGCACTGGCTGCAAGCACTTTCAAGCATTTATTAATTTGCAATTACACTGGTGGGCTCATTTGCTCCAGCGCCGCTTCGTTCTGTAGCACTTTGTGTTTAATGTACTAATTGGGTGATATTAAAAACAATGAGTCTAGAAAAGTTATTCAACAATATATTAGCATAATTTATCCCAGGACACCTAATTAGGCATTGCCACAGTCACAATGACAACTGAGGTAGAACTGCTTCGAATGGTTGCATAGTGGAAAAAGTAAGTTCATGGTTCAGTTCTAATGGGTCGTTGTCCTTCTTCAGTTTGGAATATGTTGTTAATGTGTTGTCTGTTCTTATCCCCAGTCATCAGCATGTCTAAGACAGTATGGTGTTTTTTTTCGGCATGTTATGCCTCTTCAGGGCTTTGTTATAACCACTATAGCAGCATTAACAGCTCACTACTCCATTTACCCAAGACTTGTACTGTCTCTAACTCATTTACCACCATCAGAGGATCAACGCTTCAGGCGAACATGAGTGGGGTTGGATGTAAGGGGGGAAAAAATGCTTTCATGTCCCGATGTGATCTCGTCAAATGGAACCTGGAATCTGTGAGTGAAATATTGTTTAGCTCTATGTACTGAGCTGTTTCATCGTGAAATGAGGGACAGGTCTTGAGAGGTTTGGTAAAGAACATGGGTTGTCCAGATCAAAGAAATATAAACCTTGATCATTACATGTATTGGAGATCCAAATAGGTTTCTGTTGCCTGAATCCTTTTCAAAGGCATTTCAATGATAATTTAGTGCCTTTGCCTTGTATCCAAGTAATATTATCGTATTTATTTGGTTGTCCTTAATGCACATACTTGTATAACTAACCTTCTTATTTCTTACTCCGATTTTATTTAAACATGTAGGAAGTATTGTATATCAATTTCTATTCAACAGGTATTATCTCGTCCAAAATCATTGCTTCAGATATTAATACAGTTTTGGTGCTGTTAGATCTTAGTGCTGCATTTGATATGGTGGATCATCGGATTCAATTTCATAGGCTGGAGAATCATTTTGGGATTACTGGGTACTTGCATGGTTGACATCGCACCGTCTAACCTCGGTGACATGAAATATGGGGTTTCACAGGGGTCTGTCTCATGTCCCCTGTTTTTCTGCCTTTATATAGCACCTCTTGGGCACATACTGCAGCATTATGAGATTACTTTTCATTGCTAATGACACCAAGTTGTTCATGCTGATAACTGCTAGTACTCTCATACACATAAAGTCCTTAGAGGATTGCCTTGTGTTAAAATTAAATTTAAACTGAAATTGAATTATGATGATGTTAAAGTAATTTATTAAATAAATAGCAAGCCAAAAAAAAAGTCTGAAATTGGGCAGTGTGGTATCCAAGTGGTTAATGCACTTGGCTTTAAAACAGAAGGTTCCTACTTCGAGAACTCCATGCCCATGCATTAGGAAAGGGCATTTTGCACACAACCCGTGCCAAATCAATGTGCAGATCCATACTGGATCCACTGTGATGACCCAGAACATAAAAAAAAGGAGAAGCCAAACAAACTTGTGAATTTATTTTCTATACTTGTTTATTCCAGTTGAGGGTCACAGGGGATGCTGGAGCCTATCTCTAGCCACAGGTCTATATATCACAGGGCCAGCATAAATAGACAAACTAATATATTCACACCTATAATCAATTTAAAGTTTCCAGTGAACCCAGGACCTTCTCGCTATGAGACAACAGTGCTTACCACAAAGCTACCATGCTGCCCAACTTAATTGTCTCAAATTAAGTTGGGCAGCATGGTAGCTTTGCTGTGGAGGGGATCTCTGCTCCCCTCCACAGCATGTCTTTTTCCCGGTTCTCTCCCTCAACCCCAACCAGTCCCAGCAGAGGACTGCCCCTCCCTGAGCCTGGTTCTGCTGGAGGTTTCTTCCTGTTAAAAGGGAGTTTTTCCTTCCCACTGTTGCCAAGTGCTTGCTCACAGGGGGTCGTTTTGACCGTTGGGGTTTTTCCGTAATTATTGTATGGCTTTGCCTTACAATATAAAGCGCCTTGGGGCAACTGTTTGTTGTGATTTGGTGCTATATAAATAAAATTGATTTGATTTGATTTGAAATTCAAAATACCATGACCCTGGGCCAATGGGATTTACAGGCAGAATTGAGAAATAGAATAAATAAGCAAGACACAAACAAATAACTTTTGACATCTTTTAACAGGAAAGCGGGTGGACACAAGCAGCACTCTTAGCAAGAATCCTTCAACTAACTGTGGCTAGGAAGTGAAAATTTGAGGAGTTCGGAGCACAAATGGCATCGGTGAATGTTTGAGGTAACCCCAGACAGCAAATAGATCCAGGCCGGATGTAGTCCAACATCTGGTACCAATCCTGAAAACAGATCCGGTCCAGACAGTTTTTGCACCCTGGCCCAGATCCGACACGGCTCCGCTTTACAGTTCTGGAACAGATCCGGACCAGATCTGAACTGGATCCTCAAAACACCAACCGTTTACAGACCATATCTGGCACGGATCTGGGGCAGATGTGGACCGCATCACAGCACCGTGGCAGGAACAGGTTTTACAGGGGTAAGTTCCGTGGATCCGAGGAAACTGATTTGTATCTATAACACACAGATCAGTGTCCCTGGATTGATAAAACTTGATTGTCATAAAGAAACAAACCGCTTTGCAATAAGCATTTAAAAAAGCCTCAGTGACAATCACGATTACAGAGTACAGAGTTTACAACCGCTAATGGATAGTTTCTACCGAGTGCAGATAAAATTGCTTATCGTTATGCCCCATGTTCCTGCATGGTGCTGTGATGTGGTCCACATCTGCCCCAGATCCGTGCCAGATATGGTCTGTAAACGGTTGGTGTTTTGCGGATCCAGTTCAGATCTGGTCTGGATCTGTTCCAGAACTGTAAAGCGGAGCCGTGACGGATCTGGGCCAGGGTGCAAAAACTGTCTGGACCGGATCTGTTTTCAGGATTGGTACCAGATGTTGGACTACATCCGGCCCGGATCTATTTGCTGTCTGGGACCTGTCGACTATGTCATGGTTAAATAAATGCTTTGCAAGTTGCCAAGACATGTTATCATTCCAATTTCAACAAATAAAAATAAACAGAATCCATGATTCCTGTTTAATATAGTTGTTAAACTTACAAAGGGACATCAACACTTAAGATGCTCAAATGTTTCATTGCAGAATGTCTTTAGTAATACTTGGATTGCAGTGATTAGGAATAAAATAAGTCTGCCATCGGTAACTGTTCTTTGGAATATGCCAGTCATCTCAGTTAGGGATTCTAACTTAAACCCAGTCCTGTCTGATTTTGACATCATCTCCTTACATTCATGTCAAGATTGTGATGGCATTGAACTGTCTAGACCCATTGCCAACTAGGCTTATTAAAGCTCTGTGATCAACATTGGGCTCTTCTATATTTAATAGTGTAAATGTGTCTCTAACAACTGGGAATCCTAGCAGGCTGGAGGCTAGTATGCAGGAGTTGAGCTGGCATTAGACAAGTAAGCTGGAAAATATCTGGCTTCAGACTAGCAAGCTGGCAGTTGGTTGGCTTGGAGGTAGCTAGCTGGAACTATGAGGTGTATTTTAGGAAATGTCAACATCAAAAGTCTATTATTATACAACGGATGTAACAACAGCCTAGGGAGAATTAATTATTAACTGTTCTGGTTTTAATTCCAGTATTGTAGTCCTCTCCAAATACAGTGCATTTTGAGTTTAGTAAAGGCAGGAAAAATAATATTAACCAAGTCTCTGATGTTTCAAATATGTCTCTGAGTCTCATCTATAGAGGTTCCTTTATCATGTGGAATAGTGTATCCATGAAATTTCTTATTCACTCACTCACAATTTAAAGTTTCCAATTCACCTAACCTGCATGTCTCTGGATGTGGGAGGAAGCCGGAGCACCCGGAGGGAACCTACGCAAACACGGGAAGAACATGCAAAGTCTACACAGAAAGGTCACAGGTGGTAATCAATCCCATGACCTTCTTGCTGTGAGGCAACAGTGCTAACCACTAAGCCACCATGCTGCTGCTTGAAATTTCATATTAAGCTTCGTATTTGATGCAGATTATTTTTTGTCATTTCACGTTATTATAGGATGCTGGTCAGTCATTATCACTGTTGGACTGATCCGTTAAGTCGGTATCTTATGACCCATGACAGCAATTTTGCTTCAAGTGAGGGACAATGCTAAAATGGCTCATTAAACAGTGAGCAAACAAAATGAAATGAAGGTGAATACTAGCAAAAAATTAGCAAAGAGAAGCAATTTAATGCTTTTAAAATCAAATGCCCATGTCCAGGGTTAACAAGATAACATGCTGAAGGCAGAAAGGTGTAATCAAAGGAATATTGCCAAATAACTCACTGGACCTTTGAACAGGACAGGAGTCAACAAGAGCAGTTTACAGTTACAGTCCAGCACCTGACTGCTGGTATGGTTGGACTATTTCACAATTCCTCGATATGACTGTGCAGAACTGGTCAGATAGCATGGCAAAAAAAAGGGAGTGTCCAATGAACGAAGAAACTGGGTGAAGAGCAGCAGGAAGAGAGTCAGACATGGCATGAACGGAATGAGGAAATGGAAGAACTCAGACAGGAGCTAAAACTAACATGGTTATGAATTGTCCAAAACAAAATCCTAGCAATTTGTGCAGTGTTGCACATAAGTGCCTTTGTGTAAAGAAAAACTCGCACTGACGCAATAAGACGAGCGGGTGGCTTAGCTGCATAGATGTTGGACTGCCAACCGAAAGACGAGGGTTTGATTCCAGATGTATCTGCTTGTGTGTCTATCATGAGCTGGGTAGGCATGGCACAGAAGAAGGTTAAACACAAATGCAGACTCAGAATACTGAGGTATAAGTTAAAGGCCTTATCTCACAAATCATGCAGGATTTCAGTACACAGGAAGGCAGTCTGAAAAACGGCAGTGCAGGAAGGGGTCAGGCAGAGGTGTAGTCAACAACAAGCACAGTTCCAAAATACCAGGAGACACAATACATGGGCTGAGGCAGGAGCAAGGTAAAAAAAAAGCACAGTCAAAAATGGCAAGGCAAATACAGAGCAAAAAGCAACGGCTGAAACATGGACAAGAAATCACAATGAACTGGCAGGGAGTGGAGAAAGTGAGGGGCTTAAATAACAGGTGCAGTAATTAGGGAAACAAGGCACAGGTGTCAGGGAAGGTTCTGGAAGGGGCATGGTGAGACAGAAGTCAAGAGAGTGCAGGAACACAGAGCAGACAGAATTACAATGAAGGTGAGAGAAGCTGGTGCAAGATAGTGCAGTAAGACAAATGCAAAGTGAACAGGACCTGACAAGATGTTGAACCTAACCACAGTGATCAAAATAAATGAAATCAAATCAATTTTATTTATATAGCGCCAAATCACAACAAACAGTTGCCCCAAGGCGTTTTATATTGTAAGGCAAAAGCCATACAATAATTACAGAAAAACCCCAACGGTCAAAACGACCCCCTGTGAGCAAGCACTTGGCGACAGTGGGAAGGAAAAACTCCCTTTTAACAGGAAGAAACCTCCAGCAGAACCAGGCTCAGGGAGGGGCAGTCTTCTGCTGGGACTGGTTATAAAATAAAACACCAACGCAAAAGATGAACAAACCCAAGTCCCAATAAACAAGAAATAAAATAAAGAAAACCCGACACGAAGATACAAAGAATTAAACCATGAAACAAATGTAAGAACTGAAAAGAGCTAAACAAGAAAATAAAGAGACCAAACCAGAATGTGTAACATTAAACAGTGTAACATTAAACAGATAATTCAACATAAGACAAAAGAAAAGCAAACAGGAAATAAAACGAATGAATATACTAATGAATATACAAAAGTTGGACTGAAACGAGACACATGACTAAAGTTAGATAAACAGGAAATAACTGAAACAGAAAATAAAACCACTGACAAACGTATTACACACAGGAGCAAGATAATCAGAACCAAAGTATGACGAGACTAGATTAATAACTAAAATATAACAACCAGATAAAAACAATAGGGGACAAAACATGAGTGGGCCAGACTGGGGCCAAAACCTGACAGTGTCCTTGGAAAAGATGCATTCATCCCAAACTAAAAAACCCTGACTTGTACTCCAGAAAATATGGTGTGTGTGAATATATACTACTTTGTTTACTCCTCTCTTGACAATAAACTGTATATGTCTGGGAACAAGACATTTCAGGACATTATCTTGGGCTTTGGGAAACACTGATCAACTGTTTTCTGACGTTTTATGGACCAAACAAATTGATTAATCCAGGCATAATTAAAAGATCACTCAATCATGAAAACAATCATTAGCTGCTGTCTTATAAAATATGTATCAGTATTTTATTTTCTGTCTTTTTGCCTCTTGGGAAGAGGCAAAGCTGTCTGCAAGAATTCAGTGAACTTTTTTTATACTTTTTCCTCCATAGATGCTGTTTTAATTTTTGGTACTTTCTATCCTTTATATGTTGGAATGTGCAACATAGAAAGGTATTGGTTGAATCTATGGTCATGACTTACTGGTAAATTAACCACAGCGGTGGTGGCCAAGTGATGAAGTGCACTTGTTTCCAATGCAGAAGGCTCCCCATTCTAAACCCACCCCTGCCTATTCTCCACATAATATGGAATTGTGTCAGGAAGGGCATCCAAATGTGCCAAATCAACATGCAGATCCACTTGTGATCTGCTGTGGTAACCCTGAGTGAAAACAAGACAGAAGGCAAAGGGACTTACTTATTTACTGGTAAGTTAACCAAATGACTTATCAACTGATCAGAAAAAAATCAACAGATTAATTGGAAAAAAAGCAATAATTACATTAATCAATGAATCAAAAATTACCCAGGAAACTATTCTGTGAATAGTTTCTATTCTATAGTTTATAGTTTCTATTCTATTCTATTCTGTGAATAGTTTCCTGGGTAATTTCACCAGCGCAGCGGGCCTTGGGACTTAATCTCTATATCAGTAACACAATGTAATGAATTCTGCCATTAAACACAAATCCACAGTCAGTAACAGTAGTTCAGCTAAATCTGCACACAAGATGTTGAAGTCCTTCTAGATTAATTCTTCTAGGTTGTTCATAAAACATTACAAAATTCAAATCGGGAGCTTGTACAGTATTTCAAACCTTTGCTTATCACATTGCAAGATGTTGGAATAATATGCAACTGGAGGTGAGAAGGCCAAATTCTGTTGAAAACCTTCAAATCTAATTTTAAACACACACTTCTTCTCTGTAGATTATAACTGTTTATTTTAACTCATTTTATGTGAATGTTTCTGTTTAATTGTCTGTATATTTGGTTCTGATGTGAGTCTGTTTTACAGTTTTCTAGCTAATGTCTGATGTTTTTTAATCCATTTTTATGTCAATTTGGTATTGTAAAGCACTTTGAAATGTATTTCTTCTGAAAGTGCTACTTAAATGTTGTTATTAAATGTTACTATTATCTTATTATTAAAAGTCACACGGATTGATAAGTGAGTACAAACACATCTGTGAATAAGACTGAAGAGAGGTTCCATCATAGCATTGGCCATGTTGCTTTAACCTCTCTCATGTCTCAAGTTTTATGACACTGGCAAAATCTATTAGTCTGATACAATGCCGAAAATATCATCCTATCGAGTGTTTTGTTGAAGTAATTTGTAGTGCACTTCAAACAATACCGAAGCATCAAGATGAAAACCACTGTGCATTGTGTACAAATGGACACTTGCTTATTTCATTGCACACTTTTCATCTATATGGAAATGAAGCGATGCTTTCTCAAGCCTTGCGGCTTGTTTGTGTTGTCCGGCAGGCACAATGAAAGGAAAATAAGAAATGCTTGTGTGCTGAGAACTTTTGTAGGAGTGGCTCTTGTGGCATTATTTCAGGGCAAGAGGAAAGCAGGATTGGATGAAAGAGATGTCCAGTGTCACAGCCAGTCTATGTTCCCATTTTGCCGAATAATACGCAGTGTTTTTTTATTTGAGAGTATACGCTGTTTGTGCTCATGTGTGTATGCTGCCTTGAAGGTAAAATATCAATTGAATGTAAATTGTCTTCATTGTTTAGCATTGGTGAAAGGTAAGGCAAATTTAAACAAGCCTATAGTCAGAACTAATACAACCCCAATTTCAATGAAGTTTGGACGCTGTGTGAAATGTAAATAAAAACAGAATAAAATAATTTGCAAATCGTTTTCAACTTATATTCATTTGAATACACCACAAAGACAAGATATTTAATGTTCAAACTGATAAACTTTATTGTTTTTGTGCAAATATTTGCTCTTTTTGAAATGGATACCTGCAACATGTTTCAAAAAGCTGGGACAGTGGTATGTTTACCACTGTGTTACATCACCTTTCATTTTAACAACACTCAATAAGCGTTTGGGAACTGAGGACACTAATTGTGAGTGGCATGATTGGGTATTAAAGGAGCATCCCCAAAAGTCTCAGCCATTCACAAGCAAAGATGGGCCAAGGATCACCACTTTGTGAACAACTGCGTGAAAAAATAGTCCAACAGTTTAAGAACAATGTTTCTCAACGTTCAATTGCAAGGAATTTATGGATTCCATCATCTACAGTCCATAATATAATCAGAAGATTCAGAGAATCTGGAGAACTTGCATTTAATGTTGGTTTTCTGCAAGGCCGAAAACCAACATTGAATGCCCGTGACCTTCGATCCCTGAGGTGGCACTGCATTAATACATCATTGTGTAATGGATCTCACTGCGTGGGCTCAGGAACACTTCAGAAAACCATTGTCAGTTAACACAGTTCATCACTACATCTACAAATGCAAGTTAAAACTCTACCATGCAAAGTGAAAGCCATACATCAACAACATCCAGAAACACCACCGCCTTCTCTGGGCCTGAGCTCATTTGAAATGGACAGACACAAAGTGGAAAAGTGTGCTGTGTGACGTCGTGTCCTCTGGACAAAAGAGGAAAAAGACCATCTAGACTGTTTCCAGCGCAAAGTTCAAAAGCCAGCATCTGTGATGGTATGGGGGTGTGTTAGTGCCCATGGCATGGGCAACTTACACATCTGTGATGGTGCCATCAATGCTGAAAGGTACATCCAGGTTTTGGAGCAACACATGCTGCCATCCAAGCAATGTCTTTTTCAGGGACGTCCCTGCTTATTTCAGCAAGACATATTCTGCACGTGTTATAACAGCGTGGCTTTGTAGTAAAAGAGTGCGGGTACTAGACTGGCCTGTCTGCAGTCCAGACCTGTCGCCCATTGAAAATGTGTGGCACATTATGAAGCGCAAAATACGACAACAGAGATCCCGGACTGTTGAACAACTAAAGTCGTACATCAAGCAAGAATGGGAAACAATTCCACCTACAAAGCTTCAACAATTAGTGTCATCAGTTCCCAAACACTTACTGAGTGTTGTTAGAAGGAAAGGTGATGTAACACAGTGGTAAACATATCACTGTCCCAGCTTTTTTGAAACGTGTTGCAGGCATCCATTTCAAAATGAACAAATATTTGCACAAAAACAATAAAGTTTATCAGTTTGAACATTAAATATCTTGTCTTTGTGGTACTCAATTGAATGTAGGTTGAAGAGGATTTGCAAATCATTGTAGTCTGTTTTTATTTACATTTTACACAACGTCCCGACTTCATTGGAATTGCGGTTGTAAGAAAAAAAACACATTTTTAAAATTATTTTCAATCATTTCGACAAGTCGTATGCGTACATCTTTACTGATTGTGCTCCTCTTCGTAGTTTAATTTAATTTAATTTAATTTAATTAGCTTATAATGCGCCAAATTACAGCAAAAGCTGTCTCAAGGCGCCTTACATGAAACAGTTCAACATAAAATTTAAATAAATAATTAAAAATGAGTTTAAAAAATTTCAAATACATAATTAAAAACAGAAGTAAAAGAATAAAACAGATTAAAAATAAAAACTATTCATATATGTAGTTAACAAGACTATATTTACAATTAAACCATCCTAAAATTACGGGGATAACAATTAGTTGATACAAACTGAAAATCTATTTTAACTCACTCAATGCCATTGACTCTAAAACGCGTCTTTTCCGATAGTAACGCCCTGCGCCAAAGACGCGTCATTGAGCCAATTTCTTTTCTTCTCTTTTCTTTTCTTGTGGTATGTTTGTTGTTGACATGGACATAGAACTCAATTTTCTATGGGTCTTGAAAAAAACACTCAAATGCTGAAGAAATCCTGGCACTGGGATGTTTTGAACTTTGAAAATGGCTGGCACTCAATGAGTTAAAGTACTAGATACAGCTACATCAATACACGGATCTTTGGATCAATTTAAATGTACTATGAACATATCAACTGACTATTTTTAAAGTCATGAATCGATTAAGTTAACCTCTTATGCTGCTACTTCCACATAGTATCTTCAAACCCATGTATAAGTCAAGGGGCCACTCACAAGACAAGTTACAGTAACGTTTGCATAACGTTTCCTTCTGTGTTGAAAAAACAAGCAAAACAGAAGCAACATGTACGACAATGCTGACTGGACTTAAACGGCACCGTTAAATCAAAATTCAAGTTTGGAAGGGATTTGGGTTCTATAACAAGGACCAAAAGTTGGACAAAAGTCTGGCTGTTTGTGAGCTGAGTAGAACAGCAGTTACGTACTGCAGCAGCACAACAAATCTTAATATTCACTTGGTGAGATGGCATGGTGAAGCATGCAGATCGCAAGAAATCAGCTAAAGCTAGCACTAGCAAGGACACAAGACAAACATGCAGAGATGAAACATTTTTCTACTTGCTACTTGGTGAAATCTAAGGTAATCTAGAGCCTGTTTTATTGCTTTCCTTGTGAAGACCAGTACCCATGTACAGTGAGGTGGACTTATTTGAACCTAATAACCCCTTCACACATAACACGATTGAACCCGACTGGCGCACGAAGAAGGAATTGCATGCCATTCGTGAAAAATCGGAGCCGCCTCAAAAGCCTCGTGCAGCTATCGCCACATCCATTCACACACACACCAGCGTCTGAAAGACAGCGAGGGCCCTGCGAATGCCCATTTGACCCCCCTCTCGGCAGGTGTCGGCCAAATTCCAGGTGCCATACATGAACATCCAACACCGCTCGCTGGACACGCTCCCATCACGAGAGTAGAGAGCAGATGACCACATTCGAGCTGTCTGTGAAAATTGTCTAAGTGCAACACGAGTGTGGTGTAACCTAGCAACACATCGGTGTAACTGTGCCAAACTCCCCCCGCAACCCCCCACCCAACACACGCAAACAAAAACGGCTTGTGGAATGTGTCGTCGTGGTCGTCCCACCGTCCATCCCCCCAACACACATGGCTTGTGGAGTGTTCCCCCCCACACACACACACACACACCATGAATCCAACATTGTCAGCTATGGCTGAGGGTCCTGGACTCTGGTCACTGTCTAGCACAGTGCGCTGCTGGAACAGCTGACCGCAGTGAACTGCAACCCAGCTGGTGTACACGCAATGCACATGTGTGGGCGGGAGCTCATGCCCTCATGACATCAGGACCGGCCAGCATTTGAGCGCGTGGCACGGCGTGAAGCCAGCCAGAGAGGATGATGTTACTTCCACCACGCAAATTGTAGTTCACATGACAGAAAGAGTGCAGATTAAATATTACAAATAAGGGTAAAGGTGTGAACTCATTCATGTGTGATCGCTTTGCTCCTACGCTTTGCTGTGGACATACAGCACCTGTCAGCTGACCGCCGACTGACTGTCAGCTGGACCTGACTGTACATGCAAGGTGTTAAATAAAAAATACAGACATCAGACAGATGCAGGACAAAAAATAATAATACATACACAAAATAAAAATCACAGAATAGAACAGAGAGTGAGCCTTTTTTCTGTGAGTTGACGATGTCCACAGACAAAGGTGGGCATGTCCCTGTGACCTGCAGCTGATCAGATATTTGTGCTCACAATTCACAGCTGGAAAACACCTGTAGTGGCTTGTACAATATAACCTCACATAACTTTACTGTGAGGTGTGGACGTCAGCTTGCTGTCCTCACGTGGAAACAAATCAAACCACATATCGCTTCAGCTGACCGCCGCGTCAGCACACCGCAATGCTGGTGACTACCATGCTATGTAGAAAATCACTGCATGGCGAGTGTATGTGCAGGATTTCCCCACATTGTAATAATTAAAACACATATCACATTTGCTACACAGTCACCAGTGTAATTCTTCACTGCGCGCTGGACACGCCATGCCACCTGATGTGTTCATGACACGAGAGCCGGCTCTTCATGAGCCGAGAGCCTAGCTGATGTCTTCATGAGACGAGCACATCAGGTAATTCATGCAAAACTTAAAGGAAGAACAGTAATCCACGTAATTTCATTAATTCCTGGTGTACGTCTAGGCGGAGGCTAAGTCCGCTCTTTATAACAAGAATTAAGTACAGTGGTCCCTCGCTATAACACGGTTCACCTTTCGCGGCCTCGCAGTTTCGTGGATTTTTTTAGTCCAATTTTGCATGCTTTTTTTTTTTTACAGCGCATTATGTTCTGTGTCCTCATCAAGCAGAACCGCGGTCGCAGCACCGCAAAGGGATAGCACGTGCATTGCGTGCATTCTCGTGCACATGCATTCTTATAAACAGACACGCAGTGTCTGTTTATAAGAATCTTCTTGCCCAGAAGAAAAAAGAGCACCAGCAACTACCCATAACTGTGTTCTTCATTCGGAAAAAGACACCTGCACCTAGGTGTCACTGAGTGGAAAAAGACGCAACAGTGGAGCGGCGCCAGGACGAAGAGGCACAATCAGAGAAACTGTGAAATACTGGTGAGTCACTATTAATAATTTCTTATGTGTCCAACCTCGTAGGTTGATTGTTAAAATTAAATTCATTGGTTCTAAAAGCCATCATAATTATTTATAGGAAAATGTTCTATTTTTATTTCTCAAACAAATGTTTGGGCTTGAAAACAGGTTGGTCTTATTTTTCTACTAAGGTTTGAACTTTGAGAGTGTTTACACACAAGAGAAAAGTGAGAAAATGTTAATGCCTGTTTGAGAAAAGTGTATAATGTGTGTAGTGAGGGGTTTTACAGCCTTAAAACGTCTATAATAACTGTAAAAAATAACACTGACTATTTCGCGGATTTCGCCTATTGGGGTTATTTTTAGAACGGAACTCCTGCGATAAATGAGGGACCACTGTATTACAAATTGTGGTGTTTTTTATTTTTTGCTGCACTGCTGTGTCCACGACTTTCCACGTGCTCGCACTGTGTTCGTGCACACGAACACAAGTGTGCACGAAGCAGTCGCTGCAGTATCGTGCATGCTTGTCTGACCATGTGTCCCTCCCGACAGATAACTGAAATTGGATGTCTTCATGAAACAAAGAATTGTATCGAATTACATTGTATCGCATCAAATCAAATTGTTCCTTAACAGAAAGTATTGTCCCTGATTATATTATGGTCCATCAAATGGAGAGAAGTCCATTCAGTGAGGCTTTTCAAATTTTAGGGATTAAACACTTTACATGGACATTCACAAAGATATTTATATGTGTCGATCTTCTTTTCACTTGTACAGGTGCATGTAGTCATTAAACGAGAAGCATCCTCAGACCTTTGAACTGCATCCTTTCCATTCCCACCTTCATGGCTTCTATTTCCTGCCCAGACAGGGGACAAAGGGTCTGTTGTCTGTTGGCTGTACCCAATGCCGCTAGGGAAGTTAAGGCGGGGAGAATTAGGAAGGGGCAGGAACAGGGCTTCCAACTACATGGTAACAAGGGAAAACCAATCCCTCCGGGAATTTTCCTGATATCAGAGACACAGAGCTCTCCAGACAGCAGATCAATGGGTCTCTCTGGGGAGGAGAGGGAAGGAGGAGGGGTCCAGAGCAGGATATTACCCAAAGAAAGTGTGCCACACGGGGCCCGGCTTACCCCCAAAGTTGTATTGGATCTGGTTACCTGTTCAGATGTTTGAATGTTCACTTGCCAGTTTTGGCAGTAGGCCCACACCACACCTACCCAGGATCTTATGTTTGAAAGACTATCACAGATTATGGTGAAGTAAAACTGTTGAACAAGCTTTGTTCAACAGAGTTCTACTTAACTCATAAATCAGCCTGACAAGAAAAAATCTTCAGTAAACTTTGAACTTAACAAAGACCAGTTGATGGCAATAGTGTGTATTTTGTTACCTACACTGTGATTACAAGAGGTTTGTTGGATTATGTTTCCAACTTTAATACACAAAATGTTGGCATGTGGTTCAGTCATAAATTACAAAAGACAAACAGTTCTGGACACATGAGTAGACTTGTCTCCACTAATTGAGCCAACAAAGTAAGTATGTTTAATGGATCTGAGTGGAAATGCTCATCATTTTAACTTGTAATTTAATGATTTCACTACTTTTGTTCCATAAAAATAACAGGGTTAAGGTCTCACTGTAACTCAGTGAGCCCGCATTCATGATTATCAAAGAATAATTAAATACCATTTGAACAGTTTCTGACATGGACAGAAAAAAGACTAAAGCATTTTTCTTTTTGGATCAATTGCTGACCACATGTTACAAATTCTTTTTTGATAAGGTAATTAAGCAAGCAGGAATACACAACCTTATGAAAGTTGTGTTGTTTTGCTATAAAGTTTTTTTTTTTTTTTTTACGTTTTTTGGGGGCGGGGGGTACAGTTTCTCCAACACTTCTCTCTCCACAGTCTACCTGTTAACCTTCCAGTTCAGCCAGATTCAATAAGATTGAGACCTTCTTGTTTGTCTTCATCCATCAGCACGCCCCCCCCCCCCCCCCCCCAACCCCAACCCCTCTGGTTGCCTGCTTTTATGAAAGCGTTCAGTGCCCTTTTTGAGTCAACACGTATTGGAAATGAAAGAGCAGAACACTCTTGGTTCTCGCCCTTCCGACCCCCACCGCCATGCCGCCTCCATGCCTTCTTGTGTAGCACCATGTTTCAAGCGAATGTCATCATCCAATCATGTGTGAATGAATTGCTGCACGCCGCGTCACATATTGATCCACTCCCTTTGTTCGGCCTTCAAGCTTGTGATAATTAGCAACGTCCATTAGCGACTTTGCTGAGCTAACGTGCCCATTAAGAGTCAAAGCCTGTGTTCTTTTGTGTGGACATTCATTTGGCCCAGATATTCTTTATTTAAAGAACATAATAAGGGAATGGTTAAAAAAAAATGTTGTGGGCAGATGAAAAGTGGAAAGTATAAAGTGGGTGTTTAAATGCATAAATGGCATAGATTTAATTAACACCCGAGATACGTGGCAGCTTTGTTCATGTGCTGTAAATGATCATCTAAGCAAAGAACAGAGCTATAATTTTGAGTATGTTTTAAAAAGGTGCTTTGCAAAAGCTTTTTTCTTTTCATGGCCCAAGCACCTAATTTTCCTTTTGCCCACTATGATGTTAAAAGTAACCTATTAGAGACAGGCAGAACACAGCATCATCTTCATTTTAATCTGCATTCATGAAGTGAACAATATGCTTAGATATCTTAACATTCAGACTCAAGAACCACAGCACAACAGGAGCTACAAACATTTGCTGATGATACCACAGTACTGTATTTTTCGGAGTATATGTCTTGGTTTGTCTTTCCTAGTTTAGGAAGTCCTGCAATTTATATTCTAGTGTGACTTATATGCCAAAAGAATCATGTGTTCATTATCAATAATAATAATTATTATAACTATTTATAGAGGACTTTTCGAGGAATCAAAGCACTAAACAAAATAAACTCCAATAATAAAAGAATAAATGGCAACAATAAAAAAATACAGTACAACAATACACAAAATACTAAACTGAAGAACTGATAATACAGAATAAAGGTGCGACTTACACTCACCAGCCTCCTTATGAGATACACCTTGTTAGTGCCGAGTTGTACCCCATTTTGTCTTCAGAACTGCCTTAATTATTCGTGGCATATATTCAACAAGGTGTTAGAAACATTCCTCAGAGATGTTGGTCTATATTTACATGATGGCATCATGCAGTCAGCCATTCAACCAGTCTGCCCATAATCCTCTGACATCTGATATCAACAAGGCATTTTCATCCACACAACTGCAGCTCACTGGATATCTTCTCTTTTTCAGCTCATTCTCTGTAAACCCTGGAGATGGTTGTGAGTTAAAATCCCAGCAGATCAGCAGTTTCTGAAATACTTAAACCAGCCCGTCAATCATGCCACATTCAAAGTCATTTAAATCCCCTTTCTTCCCAGTTCTGATGCTCAGTTTGAACTTCAACAAGTCGTCTTCACCACGTCTAGATGCCGAAATGCATTGAGTTGCTGCCATGTGATTGGCTGATTAGCTGTTTGTGATAGCAAGCAATTGTACAGGTGTACCTAATAAAGTGACTGGTGAGTGTATACTTTAGTGTAACTTATACTCCAGAAAATAGTACAGATGGGAATTGATGAGATTTTATCTATTGATGCTATAGGCCACAGCAGTCTCATTAGGGGTAAAATATGACATATATCATGTAATTTCTCTACTTCCGGGGTACCAGCCACGGCATTTTCAATGGGTTTTTGGTCAAATTACATGCAAACAAAGTGAAAATGCAAAGAAAAAGTGATGATGTAGTGGAAAGTGGACATATGTTTCGGTTTGTTTATGATCTGGAGCTCAAACGTGTCGAGGCAGTTTTGCAGGCAAGAGAACGGCGCTACTCTGGTTAGCTGTGGAGGCTAACACTTACCGACACAACGTCTCCCACTCACTTTGTCTTTTCTTCTTCACTGGGAACCAAAAAAAAAAAAAAAATTTTTCGTGATTGCTTCAGTGATTGCAGCGGAAAACAAAACAGTACATCATTTATCCGTGTGAAGTTATGCTGTGTATATATTAAATGGAGGTCCCCATAAGTGGTCAAATCCCACGATATCACAGAGGGTTCAAAAGAGACTGCAGTCTCCCTTTATCAATTCTAATTGTTGGTTCAATTCTTCATCAATTCCTGATCAGTTTTATGTGTGGAAAACTATAGATAATGGGTGGGCAACTTGTTCCAGAAAGGGCCAAGAGAGCCACTGATTCCACCAGGTGATTTCACTGATTAATATCACTTTGAGCAGATGGAATCAGTTAATCAGTGAAATCACCTGGTGGAATCAGTGGCTGCAAAGAAAACCTACACCCTCTTGGCCCTTTCTGGAACAAGTTATCCACCCCTGCTGTAGATCTTTTCAGCATCAATGCAGCCGTTTGCCATTTTCCTTGTTGCTACATGCAGCATTTGGCTTTGTGATGTCAGATGTGACATCACGGACGCATGAGTTTTTGCAATGCCCAACTGTCAGAAAAACAGGGTGGCATTGATCAGTGGAATTGACAAATAGAGTTCCAAGACTTTGAAAAATTTGGAAACTAGCTTGATTCTCATCACTAAAGATACTTTGGCAAGAATAAGTTGAATGGAGATAGAATGTTGCTGAACATAGACCCAGATTCAATCAGGTTATGCTAACACTTCAAGGATTTGATGTTCGTTTGATGGTGCAGATGCACCTGTTGATTACAGCACAAGACGTTCACATCCACCTGTTTACTTTCTCTGTTTATTGCTCTAGCAGGCGAAGATATTATTTATCTGCTCAGTGGCCACCTCGCACTCAGTGTTCAACCTCTGCGTCCAATCCAGCACGACTGGTATAATGAGAGACTGCGGCGAGAAACTACCCAGTGCTCCTGTTGAGGCATCAAAACAGCAGTTTCCTCTCATACCCCTGTGGATGGAGTTCTGCGATGTATGCGTGTCACGGTGACCTTTCCGATGATCGGTTAGCTAAGAGGGGGAAATGAGCACAGGGTATGAGGAGGAGGGAGCGGCAAAGTAAAGTGCTCACCCTGAGCCATTATGATTAACCATCAGCAGTTTTTGTATAATCATCGGCAATGTGCAAGCAGCAGAATCCTGTATGGAAAGAGCTGGAGAGAAAAATCAATCACATTATATTACTGTGGACATGCTTTACTGACCTCTGTTGGTGTTCACACATTTCGTACTTGATTTGTATCTACTGCCGGGCATTTAGAACAATGTGGGCAATTTGGGCAACAGGATGGCATTTTTAAGCCTAGAGGCCGTGCTTATGGATTGAGTGCTAAAAAAGAGCAGCCTATTTAGATGCACTTGCTGCATACGTTTTATGAAATACGCAGGAGTGCTTGATGCTCCCGTGCCCTCGTCCTGGCCCGTCACAGAATATTTGTAGTTTGGACTGATTTGCTGTATAGATACGGGTGCCCAGGAGCCGCCACGGTGACTGAAATCTCCCGCAGCTCCAGCAGACAACGGTAAATAAGAGTTGGATGTCTCATTATCCGAACACCAAGTCGTGACAGCCGCATTCACCCAAAATGTATTGTACATAAAGGTTAAGAGTAGTTATGAAAAAAAAAGTAATGTATTATTAAAATACCTTTTGGAGTGAAGTACCTTCTGATATATTTTCCTTGGTAATGAAAGCAGGATTCGGTGGAAATGTAGTAATTTGGAGGCCCATTTCTTCAAGCCTTTATTCGCCCTTTTCCCGCTTCGACGATTTATCCGGGGAGAGTGAAGAGCTCACAGCCAGCGAACAGACAGTAAACATTTTGTTATAGTCAGAAGCATCTCTTATTACTGGTTTTTCATTAAAAAAAGAAAGCCTTTCGAAGCATTCAAAGCATTTTGGTGGATGAAGATGCTTCACAATTTTCTTCCTCTCACCCTCTTTCTTTACACACTATACCTGAATCCTTTCTCTTTTTGATGCTGTTAAGGGAGTAATTGAGTGCAGAAAATGGCTTGGCTTATTTGGACTGAGCCTGATCCAGAAATGATTAAAGCTAAAGGGATTTGAGGTATTCAAAGGCGAGAATGACAGGAAGAATATGGTTAATGCTTTTTTTTTTCTTTTTCTTTTTCATTTTGCGAGAAGAGAAGGAGGCAGGGGTGGGGTGGTTCGTGGTGGTGAGGCGGCATACACGAACAGCCAGACAGGTTGGTGTGTTTGAGGGGGCTCGGAGAGGGGAGGAGGGCACACAGAATAGCCCCTACTCATACCCCTATTAAGAGCATCAGGATTGTCAGTAACAGTAGAAAGACAGGAAATCACTGCAAGAAATGAAGCTTCTTTTACCAATTACTGAATACCGAGCGCACACCTTGGAGCGCTTTGTCCTCTGTAGCACCAGTTCCCTGTCTCTCTCACTCTCTCTTTTCTTTCTTCCTGCCTGTCTCTTTCTTCCTGGCTTGCATCCTTTGAGTCGGATGCATTAGCACCAAGGCCTGCAAGAAGAGGCAGCGTTTTCAAAGCCCGGTTGGACTCACTTCTAGCCTGTCATTGTGGCTCCTTTTCAGGCTTTTATTCGCAGACAGTAAGGGCAGGTCTGAAAGAGAGGCCCTCAACCTCCTCCACGCAAACATTTATCTCTCCCTTTTTTTGCCTCGTTTCAGCAGACATGATTAGCAGGGCGAGCCATTTACTGATCACCTTCCGTGCAACGTCTTCAAAAAATAAAAGCGAGCTGCTATACTGTTGTTTGATTAATGCGCATGCATGAGCACATGTAAGTGACCTTTTAAAATAAACTTTTTAAAGTTTTTTTAAAATTGTATCAGTAATTGATTGGAATGTGTGGAATTAGTGGATTTATCATACCGTTATTCTGGATAGATGGATCCTTGAAGCCAATGCTGAAGTGCCAAATGTTGTAGTTCGTTCAATGTCCACTTGAGGCTGGCTCCAAAAATGAGTTATTCTCCATGGAAGCCCTTGTTAAAATCTCCATCATGACAGCAGAAATAAACATATTTACAGCATGGTACAAGAAAAGATCTGGTCTCTATACCTGGTTTCACTGCACATGACAACTGTACAAGAGTGAATTTTTGTATAACTCATTTGTTAAAGCTATTTTAAGCCACAAAGTTAAGCGCAGCTGGGGGTGTGGTTGCTTTGAGTGACAGGTGGTGCAACAGCAAGCCGAGGGTCCAGCTAGTACAGGCTGCTAGCTGCTGTAGACTTGACAATGCTTGTCCTTTGTGAACATTTTATTCCAAATATCTGAGATAATATGGCTTGGTGTGCTGTTAATTGTACAAACAGACCACATAAGAAGTCTGTGCTTCAGTATTTCCACTGAGTGAAATTTTAGTATTATTTAATTAATATGTTAGCACCTATAGCACTAATTAGCAGGTAGCCGTAGCTTGGGAACTGAGGAAATATTCCAATCATGAATTTTAATATCCGAACACAAGCCACCCATTTTGAAAACCACTGCCTAGTCCTCAAAATATACATTTAATCAAATACCCAGGTTTGTTGCTGTGGATGCGGTTATGGTGATAGCCACCGGTAATGGTGTCGTTAAAGAAGATATAGCTGCCAAATTAGAGGTTCACGGTGCATATTTTCCACTTCTATAGCTCCCTTCAGCATCCATAACATTGTTAGCGAGTTTTCGCAGGCCGCGCTGACGGATGCTGTCGGCTTGTCCGGGGTTTGCTCTTATCAAGACACATGAGGATATTATTATGTAAGATTACTCATTTTGGAGAGATTTAAGTCGGGGTCTGCTCCTCGCCAGCCGCTCCCTACACCCCGGCCCGTCTTTCGCTCCACACCAATCCCTTAACAGCACGCTCGCCTCATCTGTCATCCCTACCGGGAGACGGCAGGGGACACTTTTTAAATCACCCGGTGTTTTGCCATGAGCGCTGCTGTGATGTGAATAAGATTTTCATTTATCTAAAAAAATCTTATTTCATTTTTGCTTCCTGCGTGTCTGCAGGTATTTTTAATGGCTTAAGATTTTTGTCTTGGTGTTTAATGTCAACGATGAGGAAGTTGCCCAGAGTCGTGCGTGTGTGTGGCGTGCAGGGTGAGGCATGGCTGCTCTCTGACACCCATTTGCAAGGTTAATGTTGTAGAAAACAGCATCCATCTCTCCACTCCCTCATCTCCAAACAGTTTTATTAGTCCTAGCACTTTGACCCCTCGTCTTATAGTGTTGTCAAAAGTGACGCAAATCATATTATCAAAGAGCGATCCAATCAATAACATTTCAAAGTCTGCACTGCTGCCAAGTTTGCTGGAGTTTGGGCCATGTGTGTTTTTAAGAACAGCAAGATTGGCATTGCATACGCCATCTGGTTTGGTCTCATTCATCCTTAGTGGATGGATAAATCCGAAATTGACTATGTGTTATTATAACATAGTGAGTTTACTTTGGGATTTGTGATGAATGAAGCCAGTGAGTTTTCATAGTGTTGGTTGGTGCTGATACAAAGGCATTCTCAGTAAGTCAAAGAAAAAACCATGATTTATGACAAAACATCAGTTAAATAAATATCAAAATTAATCACAGCCATGGTGCTCCTGCACTGCACCTGTACTGTATGATATTCATTCATTCATTCATTAATTTTCTGTACCTGCTTACTCCAATCAAGGATCATGAGGTGACTGGTGCCTATTCCAGCAGTCATATGCTGTGGGGTGGAATACATCCTGGACAGGATGCCAGGCTGTTACTATATGATATGCAGAAGGAAAAAAATGACTCAGTTTCTTATTTTAATAAGAAGCTTTGCTTATTATTATTATTATTATTATTATTACCATAATGTGTAGCTGCAACTTTATTATTAACCTTTGTGCCAGCTGTGCATCAGAGTATAATAATCTATATTATATTATATTATATTATATTACATTCATGTGTGTCTGTGTACAAAATAACTCGGTAATGTAAATATTCACCAAACGTGGTTGGAGTATTCCTTGGGTGAGTGTCTGCAGTTGATTAATTTTCTTAAGTGAACAGTTAAAGGTTAAGATCAAGGTAATCAATAATATCACCCAAAAACAATCTTTACAGGATGTTGGTGGCACTATTTAAAAGAATAAAAGTAAATTCAATCAAATACAGTGGATAGGTCAAATTAGAGATCATCATATAAAACACATGAATGACCATGTCTTATTTTATTCATGTTTTTGGTTATTCTGATGTTCATTTTTCTTTATGAGTAAGCCTTCATTATTTAATAACAACTCTGGTCACAAGGTGGGTGGAGATTATGTAATTCCTTGATTTAGGGATAAATTAAAGTTTTGTTTTATCGCTTTGTTGTTTTCTTATGTACCTTCAAGTAACCAAATGCAACAGACAGATTAAGTTGTTTCGTATCTTCAGAACTGATTTTGCATTTAAAGGACCTGGTACCAACTCTGCTGCCATCAATAAAAATACAAAAGTGTAGATTTGTTGATATGTTTGTATGGTCCTTTGCCAGTACAATGCATGTATATGTAATCCAAATTATACCCAAAAAAGAATCAATCTTATGACATCACAAAGCACGGGACACATGCTGCACAAAGACCTTCACACCCAAGTTCGAAACTCCTCTCAACATTAATTGGTGAATGAAAAGCTACGGTCAAAGACAACATAGCTTTTTAAAAATGCATTTTAATTGTATTAATATTTTAGTTCATTCTTTACAATAAGAAATTACTGAGAAAGGTTTTGTACCATCTCTTTAAAAAAAAGATAATTAACTTCATGATGAAGTGTATATCATTCATAAATTCTAAGTTACATCACAACTAAATCATCAGAGTGTGAAGATTTATCTGATGAATATATTATTATTTTTTTCATAAATGATCTAAATTATAACTGAAAGCAAAACAAGCTTCAACAGACCATTTTCCTGAAATTACACTGCATTTATTTATTTCCTTTATTGCTCTTTTTTCATCATGCACAATTTGATTTTTGTTCATTTGTTCTTTTTTTCCATATACCCAATGATAAATTTATTCTTTTTTTTTATCTTTTCCAGTTGGAGGAATTGTGCAGGAGACAAATGGCCCAAAAGAAAAGGCGGGGAAAAAGACAATAAATTAAAAACATTTGAATGCAGTTTTCAAGATACAAAACAAAACACATTCCATAAACGACTTTGTGTCAATAATATTTCAATAAAATTGTTTTGCAGCAGATTGTCAAAGTATCATTTAAAAGAATGAGCAACACATTTATAAGCCATGTAATTTAAATATGATGTTCATGGATTTAAGAGGTTTGACAGATAAAAACCTCAATTAAAAAAATAATTATTTTAAAAAAGAGAATCTTTCAAACACACAAAATATTTCTGCAATATATCCATGACCTTTACATTTTAATTATGCTCTGCTTGATCTTTATGTCATCATAAAGTGAGAGGTTTAGTGTTGTAGGAGTTCTTTGTGGTGACGTATCATAGTAACAAGGAAAATACAGCATTAAACCATAAATGTATCTTATCAGAAACAGAGCTGTTGTTTTCATGACAGCAACAATAATTATCAATCAATCAATAACTGACTATATAGAGTGAGTACTGCTGCTGCTTCATTGTTATTATTCCCATTTTACACTCTCAAAACTTTGCCGCCGACTGCTTTCTGTCTTTCAAATGTGTTTTTAAAAATGCACAAAACAATGGAGCAAAGGTGTCAGGCTGGAAAAAGCCTGACACGTTCATAAAATGACCCGCGGGTAATCAGTTAGTAAAATATGCTTAAGCCCGAGCCAACACAAATGGACAAAAAAGCGCTGATAAATTGCTGTGCTCATTGTGAATTCCAAACTCAATTGTGGCATTTTCCAGGCTAAATGGAATTGTGCATTAAAGTCTGAATATGCCTGACTTTGGGGGAGTGATACATTTTATCTTCCCTCTTTTTTTTGCGCCCCCCACCGCACAGATGTGGCCCGTCGAAGCCGCGGTATTGCAGTGCTTTCAGTGAAAAGGCCATCTTTAGGACCTCTTGATCAATCTGTGACCTTTAAGTACACAGCCATCTCGTAAATAGGAGGGTGCGCTTACAGAGACTTCAAAAGCAAGGGGGCCCGATAATTTCAAAATGGAGCGGTGTGGAGTGGCGCTGGTGGGGAGTCCATAAAAGCCTGCCTTGTTCTCCACACACCTCCTCTTCGCTCCACAACAGCCAGTTAGGGTAATAGCTCAAGGGAGAAAGGGGACGAGCGGGAGAGGATGGGGGGGGGTGGAGGGAGAGAGAGAGAGAGAGAGAGAGAGAGAGAGAGAGAGAGAGAGAGAGAGAGAGAAAAACAGGTAATTATTGGTAATCGTTGGTGGAGGAAGAGTTGATGATCAGTACAGTATAACAGATTGTACTGTTCCCTGTTGAAAAGCAGCGAGGGGACCGGACGCGGCGCTGTCGGCAGATAACAACCGGCAAATTAGTTGGTAACCTTAAACCCCCCTCGCAATCATAAAGAGAAACTCTCTCTTTGTTTCCTTTGCTCTCTCTTATTGAGAGGAGTTATATAAATCTAAATGTTCCTCTCACTAAGTACTGCGTGAGTAGAGACTTGGGTCACTTATTATTTTACAATTTTTTTTAATTTTGATTGGACATCAAGTAGAGGCAAGTAGACGAGTTCAACGAGGAGGAGGAGAGGAGGGTGATACAAACAGGAACGTTCCAGCCGGTCTTTGGAAACGAGAAGTTGAATCCATTTGCCACAAATGTCTGATGTGTACACAGCTGCTCGGCCACATCGACGTTTCTATCATTTGCCACTATAACAACCCCTATCTGGGCCGTGCCGTCCAGCTACATTATCAATTTTCTGCTAAAAAACCCCCTGAACATTAAAGGTAGACACGCAACATTAATTAAATGGAAGTGCCTCCAACCGTCAACCATTTGATAGAATGTGAATCAACCTTTTCCAGAAATTACCGCAGGCCAATTGTAAGCACGAGCCACAAATTTCATAGCCTTATGATAATAGACAAGAGCATAGCGATGCTGTCTATTTGTTACAAAAGAGTGAGATCTGTTTAATCACCACCAAAAGAAGAGAAATGTCATATGCCAAGGAGTAAAATATCTAATAACACTTTGAGGAGGTCCCAAAAATACTGTGGCCAAATAAGGACCACAACACCAGCGAATGCAAAAATCACAAATGCAAATAAAAAAAACACCTGCATCAATTCAACAACAGGTAGATGCATCACACAACATCTTGAAACCTGAAAAATAAAATGGTTGCAAACAGAGAACACAAACAAATATAACCTTTACAGTAACGGACGGGCCACTCAGTGCATCGCAGTGTACTCTTTATCGCTTCATGGTCAGCAGAGCTGTTTTTACTCACAAGTTATATCTTTATGTTTTATTATTTTAGGGCGGTCTCACATTGCTAACTTTTAGGCCTCAATTTGCGTCCCAGTTCTAAAATTGAGTCAGTTGGCCTTGATTTGTTAAAATAGCAAGCAAAAATGACATTTTCTACTATAATATTACCGCTTATAAATGAGTGTAAACGATGGTCATTGGTCATGCACCCAAATACATATGAGTCCCATCACACAAGTGTTTGTGCACTGGCACATACACACAATGCTAATCCCGCATTATTGCTACACCCTTTTCTACAAAGTTAAACTGTTTCTGTTTACATCTCAAAACTGTCTTCTGTTGAAAAGCATGAAATGCTTCTTATGAGAACAGGGGAACCCCATTACTGCATATTGTACCTGGATGACAACAGTTACCTAGTTTTGCAAAATATTACCCCTACTCTGCACAAATTAAATCTGGCTATACACCATTTTGGACAAGAATGAATATCACAAACTTTTAAATATGTTTCAAAATTCTAATATTTTGTGATTGCTCACAATGTTCTACAAGGCTACTTTTACCACTGCTTACACCCAACATCAAGCCATGATTTGTAGCTGATTATTTTTTGCACCAATAACATGGACAGTGGCTCATTGTAAATTGCCAATGGAAGACCACCCTTATTTACAGTGCACTGAAAAGTATACTCTTCAATGCATTGCAAATAAGGGCGTCGGACTATAGCTGACTTCTATAGACGTCAGATATAGTCATCCCTGCAGAAATGTCTGTTGGTGTAGTTAGCACTTCAATTTCATTTCAGTTTATTTCATTTATAAGTATATATAAGCAATTTATAAGAGTAAGGTGTAACCTTACCAACCCCTAGAGCAAGCACACAGGTGACAGTGGTAAGGAAAAACTCCCTCTGATATTGAGGAAGAAACCTCAAGCAGACCACACTCAGAGGGGTGACCCACTGCTTAGTCCATTCTAACAGTTACAAGGATTTTACAAAGTTTTTACCAAGCTGAAGAAACAGGAAGCAAAAAAAAACGAACAGCATCAAAAACAAAGTGCATTATTGAGATGAGCACACAGTCATCGGTGACCCAGGCAGGGGTCATCCAGTGCCCTGGGATGCAGGACCAGCGTCCATCCATCGTGTCATAAGTGGGCCGCAGCACAAGCTGTCCTCATGGTAGAGTACATTCCAAAAGCAGACTGCAGTGTGCTGCGTCAGCTTCAGGCATGGCATCTCGTGGTCAGTCCAGCGTCCTGTGCTGTGCAGCTGTCAGCTATGCACAATGTCATCTGTGCCTCAGACAGAGAGAAAAAGAGCAGAATCAGTTGGCTGGAAAAACTGCACCTAAGGTATGAGTTCACCAACAGATTACCAGCAGATATCAGCATGTACAACTAAGTATCATCAGCATAGCAATGAAAAGTACTCCCATAATGCCACAGTATAAAAAAGCAGGGGGCCTAAGACAGACCTCTGTGGAACCCCGTATTTCATGTCACCAAGGTTAGAGGTGGTGCTATTGCATAGAACACAATGACAGGGACTGGTTAGGCAAGATGTCAACCATGCAAGGACACTCCGAGAAACAACCAAAATTATTCTCCATCTTATCAAGTAGAATACGATGATCCACCGTATCAAACGAAACACTAAGATCTAACAGTGACAGAACCCTAGTGGTGTCTGAATCCACTACAAGCAGAAGATCGTTTACCACTTTAGTGAGAGCTGTCTCTGTGGAATGATGTGTTCTAAATGCAGACAGCAGTGGCTCAAAGAAATTATTCTCAGTAAGATGATCCACAAATTGCTGGGAAACTACCTTGTCAAGAATTTTAGAATAAAGTGTTATGTTTGATATCAGCCCATAATTTTTCAGTGGACTAGGGTCAAGATTAGGTTTCCTAAGTAATGGTTTAATCACTGCAGATTTGGAATATTTATGAACAGATCCCGAGGTTAATGACAGATTAATAATTTCCAACACAGTAGGCCCGAATGTGGCCACAGGTCCATAAACAGTTTTGTTGGTATAGGGTGGAACAGACAGGTTGTGCTTTTAGCAGAAGTTACAACTTTCTTCAGCACACCCAGCAAAATACAGTAATATAAAATTTGGTAAATCTAATTGATGTATCAGTGATGGCACCCACTTCAATGGAAGGACTAAGGCATGCTGGAATATATTTCTTCATTTCAGCTGGGTTGTTAGTAGAGTCTGAACTAGTTATAGATTGGCTGATAATATTGGCCTTAATTAATCTTTCATGAACATATTGGCAAAAGAATGTCCCTTCAGCTTGTCCCCTTGTTTCTTCTGGGGTCACCACAGCAGATCCGAGGTGAGCCTGCATTTTGATTTGCCACAAGTTTTATCCCGTGCTCAAATGACATTACTTATAATGCTGTCAAGTCTGACTGGGACCCCCATCACCTCTTTGGTCAAATTGAGTATGAGAGACAGAGACAAAGTGACTAGCTGCCATTCATTTTCAGTCATTTTATAGTGACAAGTGGTCATTGCACTGTCAGCTAGGCGGGGCCAAAATAGAAGTCTATTTTGTGCCAATGTTGAGCAATGCAACGAATGTACAGGAAATGCTGTTGGTGCACAGGACAGGAGGGTCACCAGCACAAATACAAGTCCCATCTCTGGATGGAGCTGCACCTTAAACAGAGAGAAAAAACAGAATCAGGCATCAGAAAGACAAGAAATACTGTATAATTAGGCAGCATTAAACAACAAGAAAACAGAAGAAATACTAAGGTGATCGCTGGCCACTAGCCCTAAGCTTCACTAAAAGACCCAGAATTTAGGTAAAGTTGAAGCAGTGGCACATTTCCTAATAAAATGAATTAAAAGAGTAAAAAGCGTAAAACAAAACTATACCAGTATGTTAGCCATACTAAAGGGAAAATAAGTGAGTCTTAAGTCTGGACTTGAAAGTCTCCACAGAATCTGACTGTTTAATTGATGCAGGGAGATCATTCCACAGAACAGGGGCACTATAAGAGAAAGCTCTATGACCTGCAAACTTCTTATTCACCCTAGGGAAACAAAGTAGTCCTGCACCCTGAGAACGCAAAGCCTGGGCCGGTACGTAAGGTTTAATTAGGTCAGCTTGGTAGGGAGGTGCCAGTCCATGAACAATTTTATAGACTAGTAGCAGAACCTTAAAATCTGATCTCACTGGGACAGGAAGCCAATGAAGGGATACCAAAATGGGTGTAATGTGGTCGAACTTTCTGATTCGTGTCAAAAGTCTGGCTGCAGCATTTTGAACCAATTGGAGAGCCCTAATGCTGGACTGTGGTAAACCAGAAAATAGAACATTGCAGTAGTCCAATCTAGAAGAGATAAACGCATGGTCAGAGTCTTAGCATCAGCCATAGACAGGATGGGAAGAATCTTTGAAAGAAGAATCTATATTTTGCAGGTGGAAGAAAGCAGTCCTCATAATTTTTCTAATGTGGAGGTCAAAGGACAATGTAGGATCAAAAATTACCCCAAGGTTCCTCACTTTGTCAGTGTGATGTATGGCACACAAGCCTAGGCTAAGCGTTAACTGGTCAAATTGATGCCAATATCTCACTGGACCAAGAACCATTATTTCAGTCTTATCAGAGTTTAAAAGTATAGGAAGTTTCTAGACATCCAACTTCTCACTGCTGCAAGGCAATCTTCTAAGGATTTTATATGAACGAGATTACCAGCAGTTATCGGCATGTATAACCAAGTATCATCAGCATAGCAGTGAAAGGTAATCCCAAAACGCCGCAATATTTGCCCAAAGGGTGCTATATAATGGGAGAAAAGCAGGGGGCCTCAGACAGACCCCTGTGGAACCCCAAATTTCATGTCACTAAGGTTAGAGGTAATGTTACTGTACAAAACACAGTGAGAACAACTGGTCAAGTATGACGTCAGCCATGCAAGGGCACTCCCAGTAATTCCAAAATGATTTTCCAGCCTATCAAGTAGAATATGATGATCCACTGTATCAAATGCAGCACTGAGATCTAACAGCACCAGAACCATAGTGGTGTCCGAATCCACTGTAAGCAGAAGATCATTCACCACTTTAGTGAGAGCCGTCTGTGTGGAATGATATTTTCTAAAAGCAGACTGTAGTGGCTCAAAGAGATTATTCTCAGTAAGATAGTCCACGAGCTGCCGTGACACCACTTTTTCCAGAATTTTAGAGAAAAATGATAGATTTGATATCGGCCGATAGTTTTTCAATACACTAGGGTCAAGATTAGGTTTCTTAAGTAATGGTTTAATCACTGCAGATTTGAAACATTTAGGAACAGATCCAGAAGTTAAAGAAAGATTAATCATTTCCAGCACAGTCGGCCCAAGAGTGGGCCACAGATCCCTAGGGAGGCCCCAAGGTGCATCCTTACCAAATGTCCGAGCCACCTCAGCTGGCTCCTTTCAACGTGAAGGAGCAGCGGCTCGACTCCGAGCTCCTCACGGATTATCGAGCTTCTCGGCGTATCTCTGAGGGCAACACCAGCCAACCTCCTAAGGAAGCCCATTTCAGCCGTTTGTACTTGTGACTGAGTTCTTTCATTCATGATCCAACCATCATGACCATAGATGAGAGTAGGAACGAAGACTGACCAGAGATCAAATGTGTGTGTGTGTGTGTGTGTGTGTGTGTGTGTGTGTGTGTGTGTGTGTGTGTGTGTGTGTGTGTGTGTGTGTGTGTGTGTGTGTGTGTGTGTGTGTGTGTGTGTGTGTGTGTGTGTGTGTGTGTGTGTGTGTGTGTGTGTGTGTGTGTGTGTGTGTGTGATGCTCATAGAAAGCTACAGGTTTGAATCAAGCAGTAAAAGAAATGTTGAAGTTCCAAACATTTACCCCTTTGGCTATGTTGTGCAAGATGTTTTGCTTGTCTGATTATATCTGTCTTTATTATTTATTATGATTAAAATTTATTATTTGAATATAGTATTTCATATTGTTTTAAAAAATCAGTTTTATTATCAGTTATATGAAAATAAGAGGATTCCTATTAAACAGGTTATTGGAAGAGACAAAACTAAACAGAACATTTAGAATATTTGAGACACAGTATCCCACCTCCTGATCACAGTTTACTGAAACTTGAACTCACAGCAAATATAAGATTTTATTCATCTTATGTACTAACTGAAACGTTGTACAAATTGTGGGAAAATATTAAAGGATTATTAACTGACTACGAGGTCTGTACGGGGAAATATCAGACTGAGGTGTAAGTACGGACAGAGTGCAAGCGAGGTCAGTGCGAAAAACACAGAGGTATATTATATTATTATAATATTATGATATTCCCGTACAGATCGAGCAAGTGAGGTTAATAATTCATTTATTATATGGCTATTATATATATATATATATATATATATATATATATATATATATATAGTGAAGCCGTTCGCTTCAGCAGCGGAGGTGAAGTTGTTCTTTTTTTTTGGAGGTGAAGTTCACCTCCAAAAAAAAAAGAACAACTTCACCTCCTGCTCACTTCAGAGCTTTGAAGCCGAGCTAAGCAGCGGCTCATCTCAGCTCACCTCCAAGCTGACGGCCGGTGTCCAACAAAATACGCGTTTCGGACCAATTGCCATAGAAACCGGTCTAATATAGAAAAAATCAGACCGGATAATCAGCCAATCAGAGTGTGTGTAGCGTCGCAGCCATATAATAAAAGATTTTATTGAGCTTATGTTGTTACTGAAACGGACAAATTGTCCTCTTGCTAACATCAACAAATTTCTCACAATTTGTTGGTGTTAGCAAGAAGGACACATCCAAGCTGGACAAACTGATCAGGTGGGCTGGCTCTGTGGTCGGCATGAAGCTAGACTCTCTAGTGACGGTGGCAGAGAGGAGAACACTGGACAAACTGCTGGACATTATGGGCGATGCCAGTCACCCTCTGCACACTGTCATCAGCAACCAGAGGAGCCTCTTCAGCCACAGACTGCTCCTTCCCAAGTGCAGGACCAACAGACTGAAAAACTCCTTTGTCCCTCAGGCCATCAGACTGTACAACTCCTCACTCAGGGGGAGGAGGAGTAACAGGAAGACAGAGGACAGGAAGTAGAGTAACAGTAGTAGCCAGTAAACCAGTATTGAAGAGTACAAGGGCTGTCCATAAAGTATAGGTCCTTTTTATTTTTTCAAAAACTATATGGATTTCTTTCATATGTTTTTACGTCAGACATGCTTGAACAATCATCGGTGACGTCGTTCACCTGTGAGCACTCCTTGTGGGAGGAGTCGTCCAGCCCCTCGTCGGAATTCCTTTGTCTGAGAAGTTGCTGAGAGACTGGCGCTTTGTTTGATCAAAATTTTTTCTAAACCTGTGAGGCACATCGAAGTGGACACGGTTCAAAAAATTAAGCTGGTTTTCGGTGAAAATTTTAACGGCTGATGAGAGATTTTGAGGTGATACTGTCGCTTTAAGGACTTCCCACGGAGCGAGACATCATGCAGCACTCCCAGGCGCCGTCGTCAGCCTGTTTCAAGCTGAAAACCTCCACATTTCAGGCTCTATTGATCCAGGACGTCGTGAGAGAACAGAGAAGTTTCAGAAGAAGTCGGTTTCAGCATTTTATCCCGATATTCCACTGTTAAAGGAGATTTTTTAATGAAAGATGTGCGGGTGGATTGCAGCGTCGGCTCGCAGCCGCTGCGACGCTCCGCCACAGGAAAAACACCTCCGTTGGAAGCCTTAAGGACAAGTTGAAACATGTCCAGCTGTTGAATAATTTCTCATATACTCACTCCACTGAAAGCCATCAAAAGCCGCCTGGATTTTACAAATGGTTATCAACACGGAGGTGTTTTTCCTGTGCCGCCGCACCGCGCCGGCTGCGTCCCGACGCGCGGACCCGTCCGCACGTCTTTCATTAAAAAAATCTCCTTTAACAGTGGAATATCCGGATAAAATGCTGAAACCGACTTCTTCTGAAACTTCTCTGTTGTCTCACGACGTCCTGGATCAATAGAGCCTGAAATGTGGAGGTTTTCAGCTTGAAACAGGCTGACGACGGCGCCTGGGAGCGCTGCACGACATCTCGCTCCGTGGGAAGTCCTTAAAGCGACAGTATCACCTCAAAATCTCTCATCAGCCATTAAAATTTTCACCGAAAACCATCTTAATTTTTCGAACCGTGTCCACTTCGATGTGTCTCACAGGTTTAGAAAAAATTTTGATCAAACAAAGTGCCAGTCTCTCAGCAACTTCTCAGACAAAGGAATTCCGACGAGGGGCTGGACGACTCCTCCCACAAGGAGTGCTCACAGGCGAATGACGTCACTGACAGGCGTGGAAAAACTCACGCATGCGCACGAGGGTTCAAGCATGTCTGACGTAAAAACATATGAATGAAATCCATATAGTTTTTGAAAAAATAAAAAGGACCTATACTTTATGGACAGCCCTCGTATGTCTGGTATTCATATTGTGTATTTGTATTTGTATTTATATTTGGAAACTGTTTTTCATTTTTCCACTTTTGATACTGTGTGCTTCTATACAATGCTGCTGAAACCTCATATTCCCAGAGGGAGTCTTCCCAAGGGATCAATAAAGTTCTGTCTAATCTAATCTAATCTAATCTAAGGTCTTCTCAGTGCTGTCAAGTTAAAATCAGTTGCAAGGAACACTGACAGCATGCCTTTCACATCAAAGGTATTTGCAGGGATGCAGGCATTAAACATTTTATTGTCAAATGGGGTGAGCAACAATAACTATCTGATGTTGTTTAACTTTGCTATGAGTAATATCAGCAAGCCGCCATGTTGGAAATATGACTGTTACAATGTGAAAATAATGTTTTCAAAATAAAGGTTTTGAAAATTAATTCCCAAAATTGTCATAATATTATTATTTTCATATTATTATTATTATTATTATTATAAATATTATTATTAATAATAATATTATAAATGATTATTATTTATGTCTTGGCCTCGCTGAGCACTGTATTTGTTGACACTAACCCAGCTATTCAGGTAGCTAAACACTCTCCCATCCATTTGCCAAAAAGCACTCCATTCTGTTCTTTTGCAGGTTTTGATGAGATAAGTGTAAAACTGTAGAACACAAAATACAACAAAATCACTGCAAATCAGAGAGAAAATTACAACTTTAACATATAACGTTGCATTAGGCCTCATAACGGTATTGTTGGCAGTTTCCTCGCTTGCGAGGATAGTGGGAAGGCCTTTTTTTTTTTTTTTAGTTTATTTTCTACAAGCCCTCTGGTGGCTGAAAAGTCCAATGCGGGATGCACAAGACCTGTTACACTTGGGGCAAATTAACACTTGAGTAGGCTGGGCTTGTGCTGCTGCCCGCTCTTTCTGTCTTTGACGCTTCTGGTGTGAGGCCTCACTTCTTTCTGCCTCAAACTTCAGGCTGGCGGATTTGATGCTGGAATGCCAGCTGAGTCTATCTGTAGCTAGATGCTGCCATGACTGATGCTGAATGCCTGCAAGGGAGAGCTGTTTCTTCAGCTGGTCCTTATAGCGCTTTTTGGGGCCCCTTGGTTTCGTCTCCCTTCCTTGAGCTTGCAAAAGAGAATTAATTTCAGCATACGTGTATCATCCATCCTGGCTACGTGACCTGCCCAACGAAGCTGTTGTTTGAGTATAATAGACTCCATGCTGGGCAGTTTGGCTCTGGTAAGGATGTCCTCATTTGAGACGTAGTCCTGCCACTTGATCCCGAGGATGTTTCGGAGACAACGCTGATGAAAGCGTTCCAGTAATCTGATCTGCTGGCGATACAGAACCCAGGTTTCAGCTCCATACAGGAGGGTAGGGACCACAATGGCTCTGTAGACCTGCACTTTTGTGGAAAGGCGCAGTGCATGATTCTGCCAGACTTTCTTTGAGAGTCGACCAAAAGAACTGCTGGCCTTGGCAAGGTGACTGTCTAGGTCCTTGGCAACAGATGCGTCGTTTGAGATAACATTACCGAGATACGTGAAGCACTCTAGCTCTACTGCATTCAGGCTGGTACCCTCGATGTTGATTTGGGGTGGGGTATATGCTGTATGGGGGACCGGTTGATATAGCACTTCTGTCTTTCTCAGGCTGATGGTGAGGCCGAAGGCTCTTGCTGCTTCAGCAAACCAGTTGACAATGTGCTGCAAGGCTTGCTCCGTATGGGCGACGAGGGCGCAGTCATCTGCAAAGAGCAGCTCCATGATTAGCTGTTCTGTGATCTTAGTGTGGGACAGAAGGCACCGCAAGTTAAACAGACTTCCGTCGGTTCTGAAGCGGATATAGATGCCGTCTGTCAAGTCTTCTTTGGCTTCACGAAGCATCATGCTGAAGAAGATGGAGAACAGAGTGGGCGCGAGGATGCAACCTTGTTTAACGCCATTTGAGATGGGGAAGCTGCCGGACAGAGTCCCGTTATACTTCACATGTCCCATCTGGCCTTCATGCAGCTGGCGGATGATGGTGAGGAGCTTTGGAGGGCAGCCAAGGCGTGCAAGAATCTTCCACAAACCCTCACGACTGACCGTGTCAAAAGCCTTGGTTAGGTCTATGAAGGCTGCATAAAGGGCCATGTTCTGTTCTCTGCACTTCTCCTGGATCTGTCTCAGGATGAAGATCATGTCGGTGGTTCCCCTGTTGGCCCGAAATCTGCACTGACTCTCGGGAGTATTTTCATGCGCTATGGTAGGGGTAAGCCTGTTGAGCAGCACTCGAGCCAAAATCTTACCTGCTATTGAGAGGAGAGTGATGCCCCGGTAATTAGAACAGTCAGACTTGTCGCCCTTGTTTTTGTACAGGGAGACAATGACCACATTCCGAAGGTCATGTGGAACCATTTCCTTTTCCCAGCAACTGGAGAAGAGAATCTGAAGCTTTTCGAGGACTGCCTCACCTCCATTTTGGTACACCTCTGCTGGGATGCCATCTATGCCAGGAGACTTCCCTGGATTCAGCTGCGTGGTGGCCTTTCAGATCTCTTCAAGTGTTGGGGGGTCATCAAGTTCCCATTTCACCTCCACCTGGGGAATCTTCTCGATTGATGACTCTTGCACAGTGCACTTTTCACTGAAGAGGTTTTCAAAGTGTTCTGACCAAGCTGCATAATGGTTTCCTTGTCCGTCAGAAGGGTGGAGCCGTCTGAGGAGCGCAGGGGTGCTTGCACTTGATGTGCTGGCCCATGGATGGTCTTAAGGGCTTCATAAAAGGAGCGCATGTCTCCGGCATGAGCATGTTGTTGTGTCTTCTCCGCAAAAGCTAGCCACCAGTCGTTCTGCAGTATGCGGAGCTTGCTTTGCAGTGTGGAGCAGGCATTTCTGTGAGCTGTCTTGGCAGAGTGGTCATCAGGTTTAGATAAAAAAGTCTTGTGGCATGCATGTTTCTTTTCTAGTAGTTCCTGGATCTGTGCATCAGACTCATCAAACCAGTCTTTATTTTTCCTGGCTGAGAAGCCCAATACTTCTACTGCCGTTTCTTGAAGGATGGTCTTTAATCTCATCCACTGTTGTTCAGGGTCGTCAGGCAGGCCTTCTTCTCCACCCAGTCTCTCCTCTAGTTTGGCCTGGAACTCCATTTTTGTGTCTATGTCTTTGCAGCTTGTGGACTTGTAGCTTCTTAAACTGTGGGCCTTTCTTCTTAGGAGTACGTCTCTTCTATCACGCTGTCACGTCAGAACGTAGTCCAGAAGGTGCCAGTGTTTGGAGCGTGGGTGTCTCCAGGTTGCTTTGAATCTCTCTTTCTGTTGGATCAGGCTGTTGGTGATTGTCAAGTCATGTGCAGAGCAGAACTCCAGCAGCAGACGGCCATGGTCGTTACAGTTGCCTATACCATGTTTCCCTAGCACGTCCTTCCATACATCAGAGTCGCGGCCCCTCTGGCGTTGAAATCTCCCATGATGAGGAGCTTGTCCTGGGTGTCGACGCGATGTAGAAGGTTGTGCAGATCGCTATAGAAAGCCTCCTTAACTCCGATGTCGGCCTGCATGGTTGGGGCATACACACTAACAACAGTGGCAAAATCCTTGTTGTTGATGGGGAGCTGGAGTGACATGAGTCGGTCAGAATGTCCAACTGGCAAACTGTGTAACCTATGTGCTATGGTGCTCTTAATCATGAACCTGACCCCTGAGAGTCGACGATCTTCTTTAGCCTTCCCTGACCAGAACAGTGTGTAGCCTGTACCTTCCTTGGTGAGTGACCCTTGGTCTGCAAAGCGCACCTCGCTGAGTGCAGCAATGTCTATGTCAAGCCTTGTTAGCTCTTTGGCGACTAAGGCTGAGCGTCTTCGAGGATGATCGCTATTGTCTGAGTCCGTCATTGTGCGTACATTCCAGCATGCAATTTTCAGGTTCTTTGTTTTTCTTTTCGCACCGCGTGTAGTGATGCCTGTTGGCAGCGGTGAGCCAACCGGGTCTAGTGAGACAAGCCATGTTTAGACCACCTTTTCTAGGTCTGCCTCCATGTGGAGCAAGCAGGGCTATCCCTAAACAGGGCTGCTTGGTCACCCAGGGCCCTGCCGGATGATGCTGTTGTCTCGGGTCAGCAATCAAACGACCATAGCTCCTGAGCCGCCTGCATGCAGGATCAAGACTGCAGCTCCCAGTGCCATCATGCACCTGTTGTTTTTGCCTCTTCCCATCGCTGCAGGGCTTTCCTTCCCGCCTGCGCTCATGCTTAAAGTGGGGATCAGCTCGCGCACACCAATTCCACTCTTTAGGCAAGGTGGCACTCCACAGTGGCACAGACAAGCTGAGACGGCTGTGGCGACCACCAGGCTGTAGGTTTTACATCAGAGTGACCTTCTCCTAGCCTCTGGCTAAAGAACCTTCCTCGGAGGCACGGGGGCAGTAACCCAGGCTGGGGGTTTAACATCAGGGTTTTCCTTCCCCTAGGTGGACCACCTTAACAGGGCTAATGAGTCCCATCTACCCACTGCTATAACCCAGTCAGCTGACTACTAAGTAGTCAGATGACTACTTCCAGACGATGCCGTTCTAGGCTTCGCCCAAAGAAAAGACCACAAAATGGTGGCTAACTAACTGAGCACATGGTCAGATTGACTATTCCAGAAAACAAAACCAACTTTACTAACTGTATAAAGTAACTGTATAGAGTAACTAAAAAAGTAACTAAGACAGTAACTTTTCAAACCAACTGAGGCAACACTGACAAGCAACATAGCCTTTTCTTTTTTTGACAGCAGTGTCTTTGTGATGTCACAAAGGACATGTGGTCATGTGACAAGGCGTTGTGATGTCACAAAGGGCATGTGGTCATGGATGAGGCGTTGTGATGTCACAAAGGGCATGTGGTCATGTGACAAGGCTTTGTGATGTCACAAAGGGCATGTGGTCATGTAAGGAGGCTTTGTTATGTGTTACATGTGTGACAGGTGTTATTATCACTAGCGGAGATTAAAGACAGTAAGTAAACCACTGATAGTCTGTTTTTGTGCCTTCATTTAGTTATACCTGAATCTTTCTCAGCAACCAACAAGACTAACTTTAACTGAAGCTGATCATTACCTGCTCTGAACAAGACTAACTTTAATTGAAGCTGATCATTAACCAGACAACTTTTTACGGAAACTGATCGGACAAGTAAAATGCTTGCACAACACAGATTAGGGGTGGGCAACTTGTTCCAGAAAGGGCCAAGAGGGTGCAGGTTTTCTTTGCAGCCACTGACTCTACCAGGTGATTTCACTGATTAACTGATTCCATCTGCTCAAAGTGGTATTAAACAGTGAAATTACCTGGTGGAATCAATGGCTGTAAAGAAAACCTGCACCCTCTTGGCCCTTTCTGGAACTAGTTGCCCTCTACATCTAGTCCTGGGTCTTCCCCAGGGTCTCCTCCCAGATGGATGTGTCTGGAACACCTCCCTAGACAGGTTTGGTAGTATTGGGTGCAGGGTGTAGTGGCTCGGTTAAGGCATTATATTATTATATATACTTATTATATATACTTTCTTCTCAAAGTAATCCAGGAAATCTTGTGCTGTAAAAGGAGAGCGAACTGCAGGTGGTTGTGCATGAATAGGTGTTGCCACCATGTCGAACAAGAACTTTGAGTTATGCTTGTTTGTCTTGATCAAATCAGAGTAATAGGTCCTCTTTGTAGCCAGTAATGCATGCTTATAGTCTAAGATAGCGTCACGCCACCCAAGGTGGAATACTTCTAATTTTAAAGATGCCATTTCCGTTCTAGACCTCTTGCCTTATGCTTGAGGTCGCGCAGGTAATCATTGAACCAAGGTGACTGTGATTTGGGGGAGTGCGGTTTTAACACAGGTGGCGCAATCATGTCAAGTGTAGTTTTGAGCGCTGAGTTTAAACTATCCACAAGACTGTCTACTGATTGGGTATTTGCCAAATGTGAAGCTAAGACATCAGGCAGTCTAGCTTAGAGTTCAGTCTTAGTTGAGTTGATGCATTGCCGTAGTGATATATAAGGTTGTTGTTCCACTAAACACGACAGCAAAACTGTAAACTTACTCAGTGAGTGATCAGAGACCACTGATGTAAGAGGCATGATGTCAATATTTGTGACAGCAATACCACGTGCGAGAACCAGATCCAGGGTATTTCCACTAATGTCCGTCAAGTCCCGAATGCATTGCCGAAATCCTAATGCATCCACAATTTCCATAAATGATTTGCAGAGGGGATCAGAAGGCTTATTTATATGAATGTTAAAGTCACCAATGATCAGAATGTTATCTGCACTAGTTGACAAGTTAGAGTATTGAATCAGCCTCCCAAAAATCTATATCAGTCGAGCTCTAGTTGTTAGTACTTCCGTTGAGTTGCGAAACTTTGTAAAGCTTTTCTGTCTTTGCATGTGTTGTCAGAATTTGCAGCAAAAACAATATCAGTTTACATTGTCACTTGTGCTGTGTTGTTTGCAAAGGGGTTTTTTTTCCAATTTGGAATACTTTTTTGATGCAGCTGCCTTTTGCTGAATTGATACAGGCATTGAATGATTTTTGCATTTGCTCATGTTGTCTTAATTTGGACGTGTTGTGGCTTCTATCGACTACTGTGCAAAAAGGGCCTTTTCTTATTTGCTCAGGAAATGACAATAAGTATCAAATCTCTTGAAAACAAGTTATATAGGAATTCATAAATAGCAAGTTGCTGTGTTGGAACACAGAGTATCGGTTTTATTTCAATGATTTTTGCATGGATGCTGCCTCTCACATCCAGGGCGACGAGCTCCTCCCTGGGATTTGAGGTGTAGACTTTAGCAGACGCAGTGTCACAGGAACACTTATTGATTTTGAGCAGTGTCTTCCTCAGGCTTTGTGCGACCAGACAGTGGCCTTGATCGTCACGATGGGAGTCTTTAGCAGATCAATTGGGAGCACTTGCACCACTTGTACCTGTTTGTAACAGATAAGACGTCCAACACTTCAGAGAACTGATAATGATTAGCTGAGGATAAACACAGAAAATCAACATACCGGTGAGGAGAATGGAGAAGAGGAAAAGAAATTCTGTCTGGTCATTTTCTTGTTGTTGCTGTTGTTCCTGCAGCATCAGAGAACTTCAGCTGCTTCAGTCTAAATAAGACAATTTATTGTGCATTAAGCTTTTAGGAGAGGAAATTACTCAGTAATAGTCGTAATTCTTATTATTAAAATTGCCAAATAGCTCATTTCTAAACAGAAATCCACCCTCAAAAGTACATAGCTACATTTAGGTGGTCTTGTGTAGTTTATAAGAAAACTGGGTTGTAGTTAATCAGATTTTTGTCATTATTTCTTATTGATAGATTATTTGTAACTGTATTGTTTTGATGTATCTGTCATGTTCTGTACTAGCAACAAAAATTTTGATTTTGTTCTTGTTTATGTGAAAAAGAGCTTTGCAACTTGATAACTAATTCGTTTCTTTTGCTGGAGTTGGAATGTTTAGATATTTCACTGATTTTCTGACCCACTGATGAAAGAAAAAAGCATCATTGCTGTCAAAAGTCTGGGGTCACTTAAACCTTTGCACAGTACTGTATCTCCACCCAGGCTGTCAAAATACTTGCATTCGCATTCGTTTTTATAATCGCTATCTCAAAACTTTATATTTAACAGATTTGAATCTTTCCAAATGGGCAATAAATTTTACTTGATTGTTGGTCATATGTATGACTAACAGGTTTCATTGGGATTACTGTTAGTTTTTGAAAACAAACAAAATGGCAAAATAAAAAAAACTCTATATCATTACATTAAAGGTGTATACCCCTTTGATGTTTCATAAAATTGAACAAATTTACTTTGTGTTGAAATCCACTTATTATAAACTTTTGTGGTATACTACAAAATTACAGCTAATTGTATTGCTGGTGGCAGCACGCTGGCTTAGTGGTTAGCACTGTTGCCTCACAGCGAGAAGGTCGTGGGTTCAATTCCCTTGGCCTTTCTGTGTGGAGTTTGCTTGTTCTCCCCGTGTTTGCGTGGATTTCCTCCGGGTGCTACGGTTTCCTCCCACATCCAAAGACATGCGGGTTAGGTGGATTGGAATCTTTAGAAAAAATTGTCCTTAAGTGTGTGTGTGGGTGTGTCTGTGTTTGTTTGTCTGTTTGTGGCCCTGCGACAGACTGGTGTCCTGTCCTGGGTGTACCCTGCCTCGCACCCTATGACTGCTGGGATAGGCTCCAGCCCCCCGCGACCCTTAATTGGACTAAGCGGTAGAAGATGAATGAATGAACATTATAGTGGTAACAGAGAAAATTGTTTTGATAAATTATATGTTTATAAAAGTCAAATGGATGACAGGTTGTTCAAAACAGATCCAGATCAAGATCAACACCAAAAGGCAATTGGTTCCTCCACTTCTGATTACTACCTGCACCAAGATGGGTGGAAAATATTTTGCATTATCCTCCTAAAAGTTAAAGAAACAAACAAATCAACACCACTGACAGCATGACATTCAAAAATCCCAACATTTCTAAACCCTACCTCCTTTCTTTACACAGTTGTTTTTGTGTGGGAAATGCGTGAGAAGTTGCAGTGAAGTGGCCATGCTGTCATGTCACTTAAGCCTCATGAGATCATGGCACTTTCATCCCATAATAGTGAGCCCATATCCTGATTTTGCCCCAGATCAAAAGACAGTCATGAGATCATTCAGCCTTGACCTAGATGCTCATGAGCCTTCCGGACTTGACCCTGCAGGACACAAAAGTTATATTTAACACGGTGCACTTCAATGAAGATGACCTGTTGTTGTTGTTGTTGTTGTCCTGAAGAAATGTTGGTGAAGAAATGGGCCATAAAATATGGATGAGGTCAGCCGTGAAGGCGAGGTTTGAGGCGAATGCAAATAGCCCGTTGTGTTGACAGAGGTAACTGTTGTCATGGGAAGTCTGTCATTTAAAGCGGGTCGGATCAAAATGTGCCACTGGGAGTTACGTCTTCCATCAGCGCTGCCAAACAATGCCACGCCGCTGCTTAGTTTGTTTTCAAATTTACAGTATCACTACCACAGCGCTCACACCCATTTTGTATCCTATGTTTTTTGAAGTCAACCTTACCCAATGCAGAGGTTTTGTCATGGGCATTCAAAAGGAATTACCAGTGACACAGCTAATAATAAAAGGCTTGTAATGGAATACGTTGGGGGGGGGGGTTGTCATTTTGCTACAGTTTAATCTGGCCCGCAGGTACTCCGGCATTGGAGAACGGGTAACACGAGACTCAAAGATTTGCTGCATTAGTTCTGCTTAGCTAACCGTGAATGCTAATTGCAGGAAGAACAAACTGCTACTCTGCCTTCCTTTTCCTCTCTCCACCCACTTTGGCCCTCCATACTGCACGCTAGGAGCACAGAGGGCGTCATACACCTTTGGATGGAGCTGAAACAAAGAGGGCTGTTCTGAAATGCTCCATCCAGCTGAGGTGGAATATGTAGAGTTCATTCAGCTGCTTGCAATACATCCTTCCGCCTCCCCTCCTAGAAACGTACCTTTGGTTCAGTTCAAGGAACATACCGGAGGAGTATCATGCGTTATGTTACCGAAAATCATTTCCTGAACCAATCAACGGAAAAGAATGTTTTGGAAGTGGTCTTTCCTTTGAAATCAACTTGGTGGCGTTGGAAATAGTCTGGAAGTGGGTAAACCATCACGACAACCACTGCTGGCTGAACACAGTTGTTTTTATGTACACTCAACAAAAATATAAACGCAACACTTTTGGTTTTGCTCCCATTTTGTATGAGATGAACTCAAAGATCTAAAACTTTTTCCACATACACAATGTCACCATTTCCCTCAAATATTGTTCACAAACCAGTCTAAATCTGAGATAGTGAGCACTTCTCCTTTGCTGAGATAATCCATCCCACCTCACAGGTGTGCCATATCAAGATGCTGATTAGACACCATGATTAGTGCACAGGTGTGCCTTAGACTGCCCACAATAAAAGGCCACTCTGAAAGGTGCAGTTTTGTTTTACTGGGGGGGGGGAAACCAGTCAGTATCTGGTGTGACCACCATTTGCCTCATGCAGTGCAACACATCTCCTTCGCATCATCCGTGAAGAGAACACCTCTCCAACGTGCCAAACGGCAGCGAATGTGAGCATTTGCCCACTCAAATCGGTTACAACGACGAACTGGAGTCAGGTCGAGACCCAGATGAGGATGACGAGCATGCAGATGAGCTTCCCTGAGACAGTTTCTGACAGTTTGTGCAGAAATTCTTTGGTTATGCAAACCGATTGTTCCAGCAGCTGTCCGAGTGGCTGGTCTCAGACAATCTTGGAGGTGAACATGCTGGATGTGGAGGACCTGGGCTGGTGTGGTTACACGTGGTCTGCGGTTGTGAGGCTGGTTGGATGTACTGCCAAATTCTCTGAAACGCCTTTGGAGACGGCTTATGGTAGAGAAATGAACATTCAATACACGAGCAACAGCTCTGGTTGACATTCCTGCTGTCAGCATGCCAATTGCACGCTCCCTCAAATCTTGCGACATCTGTGGCATTGTGCTGTGTGATAAAACTGCACCTTTCAGAGTGGCCTTTTATTGTGGGCAGTCTAAGGCACACCTGTGCACTAATGATGGTGTCTAATCAGCATCTTGATATGGCACACCTGTGAGGTGGGATGGATTATCTCAGCAAAGGAGATGTGCTCACTATCACAGATTTAGACTGGTTTGTGAACAATATTTGAGAGAAATGGTGATATTGTATATGTGGAAAAAGTTTTAGATCTTTGAGTTCATCTCATACAAAATGGGAGCAAAACCAAAAGTGTTGCGTTTATATTTTTGTTGTATATACAGTGGACTATGCTAAGCGACATGCCATCAAGTGCAGCATCAACGCTGCTCTAAAACATAAAAAAAAAACCTTAAACTGCAATGAAATCATGATGGGAAGATGAACACAGAAGAAAAATGAAATGCATCAGGCATCTGATGCATACCCTGCAAGCTCTACACGCCACAAAATAACTGTACAAGTAAACGTCGTAGTGGCGTTTTTGACTATGCATGACTTTGTCATATGACTTCTGTGTGACTTCATTGTGATGCCATTCATACCAGTCAATCACAAATATTATGCTGATCAACATATATACAGACCATCCATCTAGACTTTTTGGTTGTTGAGGATATACAAAAAGGTGTTTTTGAGATCATGTTTTTTCTTGACCTTTGACCAAATTACTCCAAAATCTAAAATCACCTAGATATCTATCCAAAGAATATTCCCACTAAGGCTTCTTGGTTGTTGAGAGATACAAAAAAAGGTGTGAGTTTGTTTTGTTTTTAGAGCCATAGTTTCCTTGACATTTGACTAAACTCTTTCAAAATAAAATTTCCTCTAGATACTGTATCTATTGAATTATCCACACACACACACACACACACACACACACACACACACACACACACACACACTAATTAACATGGCCTCTATTTCTGTGGTGCTTTTCTATGTGATTGATGCAGGTGCCCAAAGTACTTTACAATGATGACTAAGATTCACCCACAACCCAATTTCAGAGTGCTGCCATCCAAGGCTCTCAACTGCACACAGGGTAACTTGAGGATTAAGGCCTTTGATCAAGAGATTTTCCATTTTGATTGCATCAAACAAGGAAAATGTGGTCATGGCTGATCACATCACACATGACCACAACTTAGTCAACTTTCAAACATGATTACAATGTATCAAAATACAAAACTCTTTTGCTTAATTCTGATGGCAGCACAGAAAGCATTCCCAGTTATGCTACCTATATATGTCCTTGTCCAAGAAGCTTCAGCTGCATTCTCCCAGTCCACCGTCATGTAAGTGGGTACCAGCCTTGGTTAGGGAAGTAACCTGGGATGGACTGGTGTCCTGTCCAGGGGTAGTCATAGACCCTCATCTGCTTCATGCTAGGGAATCCGGGTGTATAAGCACCAGCACCACTGGGTCTCACTGGATAAGACATATTGTTTGATGTTATGAATGACGCTTTCTGGTTCATTTTAAAGATCACGTTGATCTTAGCAGCTTACCAAAAATAACAGAAGCAAACAGCACCCAGGAAAGGTAAGTAAAATGCTTCAAACTTCAACTTACCAGATTTACGGTTTAGAAAACGGGCGTCAAACAAATGGCACAAATGTATGATGTATATCACTTTTGCTCTCAAACATTTTATGACTGAAAAGGTTCTTTAAGGCCTTGGTTCCCAACTGCAGGTGTGAGCTCCCCTCAGAGGGATGCTAAACATCACAGGGGGTACACCTTTGCTGTGAGAGTGTTTACAATAGAAATGCACATTTTAATTGTCACAAACGTATTGGATCATCAAGTTCAATAAGTGTAACTTTTTTTTTGGATGAATGTAAGAGAAAAACGGGTTGGAGGGGTGCAGCCTTTCTTACATAAAAGCAGTTGTTGCGCCAAGGCAAAAATAAAAAAAATTTGGAACCAATGCTTTCAGGCATCAGTGACAACTTCAGTATAATATGTTTTAATGGTTAAACTATATTACATATATCTTATGATAAAAACTGCCTTTGAACATTAATTTTTCTTTAAATGTGGTAATTCCTTAAAAAAACTGTTGGGATTTTCATAGAGGAACAAATACAGTATTTAAACATTCTGTTGGTTGAACTGCTAACTGCTAGCGATGTGCATCCAAATGGCCTCCAATGATAATACTTCAAATGTATTACAATAGTATGACACAAACAAACAATTTATCAATCACAAAAAGTAAATACTTTATTTACAGAGGGGTAAAAATACATCTTAAAATTCCATACAAAGTGGCTTGTCTGTCAAATTCCTTTACGAGTAAACAAGACAATAAAAGAGCGGTCTAAGAAGAAGAGAGTTAAATCCAGTCCTACTACTGATACTGATACTAATCTGCAAGCAAGGTCAAAGACCTGGTTACACACCAGAGGCTATAAAGGCTCAGAGGTGCTGGTCAGACTGAGCCGCCAAAGCTGTGATCACTCACTGAGGTTGTGACCTGGGCAAATGAGAGGCCACTGCCCTAATGGCAGCAACTATCTTCTATCACTCTTCAATCCAGACATCTATAGGTTACCTGGAGGCCCTCTGGACAAAGATATCATGTAGCCACTGTACCAGTCACTCCTGTCTTTACCTTGCAGTGCGGATTTAATGTAATTAGGAGATTCTTTTACAAAACCTACATTTCTTCAAGGCTCCCCATGCAGTCCCGTGGGGGACACCCTTTGATCCTGACCTTCAAACCCAAAGGGTTAAGCCTTCCCTTTGCAAATGAGTTTGACATGATGGACCACTTCCTAATTGGTCAACTGGTCAGTTCCAATTCTGGACGCTGGCTATTTAACAAGTGGATGTTGTCCTCTGGACTCGTGATGCCACATCAGCACTCGATGCCTCTGATGTGAGTTTGCGCCTCGTACGGATTAATAAACTTTACTAAAAATGGACCCCAAAAAAAAAATCTAACTTGTTATACAGTAAATGGCTTGCACAACATGGAAGTCTGTAAGGGGTATGTGAAGATCTAATGTTTGAACATCCTTTATAAAAGAAAATCTCTCAATTCTGTTGTATGAGTTGACAATCTGATTATAATTCTACTGTGAGTTTTCCTTCTGTTTTCTTTTGTCAGATTTGTTGAGTGACCTATGGCCTGTTACCTTGATATGCTGAAGGCTATAAGCTCTTAAAGCATCAGAGACATCAGTGGTGCCTGGTCCCACCCTGCAGCGTGTGATTTGTAATTTCTAGACCTCCTCACTTCTATCTTTTTCACAAACAGAATAATGTAGGGAGAGAAATGGTTGTTGCCAATGGGCAACAACAAGTGGCCAAGTGCCGAAGTGATTTCACCAGAGTATCCAGAGATAGATGCCACACTCTGCAGCCATATCAGGATCTTACATTACACGCTTCTGACGATAATTATATCTGGAGTAGCTCTCAAGTGGGAACACCATTCAGGAACTACAGTAGAGTTTGCCACATTTTATAATTGCTACTTTGCAACAAAATTACAACACATGAATATCTACGGGAGTTTTCCAGAAATAAGCCCAAGAATGACATTTTATAACCCCACAAGGCAGAGGTCTCAAACTCATTCCAGAAAGGGGTGAGAGAGTGCAAGTTTTCTTTGATACCACCCACTCCAGCAGGTGATTTCACTGATTAACTGAGTCCATCTGCTCAAAGTGATGTTAATCAGTGAAATCATCTGCTGGAGTCGGTGGTAGCAAAGAAAACCTGCACCCTCTCAGTATGAGACCTCTGAGCTAAGGTGTAGCTTTGTCACCAGAGGCAGTTCTGGACTGTATGACGCCCCGGGCAAACATCCCCGTCAACACACACACCCATCCTATGTGTAAATGTAGCAGCTTGTTCTGTGTGTTGTTTTTGACTGTTCCCATTCGCTCCCCTTGGGATGCGAGAGGTTGGACGCTTGTAGCGCTTCAGCAGCGGGATACCCTCACAACGGCCGACCAGAATATCAAAAAGGTTTGATTTTCATCTGACCACACAACTGACAATCAGGAGGTGGTCGTGAGATGTTAAACGCAGCTCATTAAAGATAAAGATAAAATTTATTGATCTCACAGAAGAGAAATTCAGAAATTACTCCATGTATACTAAACGATGCAGGACACGTGATTAACCTGAAACTCAGTGCGATCTAAAAAATTCTCGCACGAATGAAAAATATGGTGAAAAAGGGCCAAAACTCGCAATGGCACCAGTAGATCATGGCAATGTTCTATTTATTTTGACACCGGTTATATCAGACGGTTATTGAAATACAACTTGGCTTTTTTTTTTTTTTTTTTTGAAAATGCCTTTTTTTACAAATAAAAAATGGCATATTTTACAAAAGCACATTTATCTGTAAACACCAACACAAAACACACCTCACATTAACGTGTTGGTTAACATAGAATGAATGAGTCAACCAATCAGTGTTAGCGGAGGCACATTTTACCCAGAATGCCATCTGTCTGTGTTTGTTACAAAACTTCAGAATTAGTGCATTATTCAAAATTAAAAGATATATGTTATATCTTAACTTTGCACAAATGACAGAATTGACATTAATGGAATTATTCTATCAGTATTCATTGTATTTACACCAAACCATAAGTCAGCACTGCTTTATTTTCCAAGACCTCCGCCTGATGGCAGCTTTGTGGCTCCTCTCAGCTGTGTTTGTGCTGGAAGTCATGTAGTAAACTGGAGCTTCCAGCAGGGGGTAGGATGCTCAAAGACAGAAGTGCTGACTCATTGTTTGGGTCTGTCGTCGCCTTTGATGCTTCCAGAAGTGCTCGTGGTGTTAAAACTCAAAATCAGCTTGTTAGTAGTTGCAAGTGCACCGGAGACAATACTGGAATTTATAAATTATCGGTTATCTGTAACTTCCGATACATTTTTGGGTGGTTTATCATTTTAACATTATCAAAGATAACTTTTCAGTTATCTGATTATCTGTTATTGAAGTTAATTTTTTGGTTATCTGTGCCCACCACTGATCCTTTCACAGCACAGAGCGCACAGGAACCAAATCACAGCCTGTGGTGAAAAGCCTCTCCACAGATGCAAAAATTAATTTCCATGTGATAATCCAACTGACATCACAGTGAACAGAGTTGTGTTGTGCACCTGAAGTGAGCAAAAAAGAAAAAAGAAATTAAAGTTTGCTGGAAAGGCTGCATCTGATGCATGGTCTACTTGCTTGGCCCACTGCCAGAAAACTTTCAGCAAAGGTGTCCAGTGGCATGCACATGTGCACCCTGCGTGTGTGTGCCCCATGTGCATGCTTAGTGGCTCATGCAGCCTTTATGAACACACATACACAGACACACAGCTGAGTGATCATTTCAGTCCCACATGTGTGCACAGTTTGCTCGCATGAGGAACACAGCTCTGCCTCTCACTCCGGTCCCATGTGTGCTATCCAGACGTTTGGACATCGAGCAGTCCTCAGTGCCTTTTATGACCGTCTGACAGCAGTCTGTGTCATCTAAACTGTTGTCTACATGCGCTTTTGCAGGTGTAGACGAGGTAATCTAGATGCATTCTGGCACTGCTGACCACGCCTGATGGTAATATTTGACGTTTCAGCCTGGTTCCTGCACATTCTTCCTATGTGTGATGGAGACTTAAATATTTACCAACACTACAAAAGTAATTGCAAAATGCCATTTATTGTGTGTTTAAAAAGTTTTTTTTTTTTTTTCAGCTTTGCCCTTTTCACTCTGGGTCACCACAGCAGATCTGATGAGATAAAGATCAATTTTATTTTTCCTGAAGGAAATTATTTTGTCAGAGTACAGCAACAGTAAACAATGGTTAGTTAAGTACACAATTACAGAAAGTGTTACTATTAAATAGAAATCAATCAATCTTTTTTTTTTACAATAAGTACAACAAATTTACGCGAAATGACTGGAAGACATATTGCACACAAGATGTTTGACAATATCACACATAACTCAAATAACTTTGTTCATTATGTAAACTCACTGGATTTATGTCTCTGTGAAGCACAAGACTGAGCCCTCACGAAACACACTGTCGCTCCTCATGAGTGATGTTAATTCGCCCATTTTGTTGGCCAACAATTATAATGGAAGGAAGATATGGCTGATATCTCCTCTTCCTTTGCCACCATCTCCTGCTGACTCTACAGCCCCGGGATTTCCACCGCAGTTCTTTAGGGATATCGTGTCTTTCTATGTTCGGGCAACTGCGTCAGAGCTCCATCAGCTGGTCCCTCGTGTAAACAAGGGAGCTCTGCCACTGCTCCACCATGGTCGGAACCCGGCTCATGAAAAGTACCCCAAACACGAGGAAAACGAAAACGAGTGAAGCAGCTTCACTGGCCAGTAATTATTAAAAACTATGAAACTAAAAGAAAACTAGAGGAAGAAAGTGGTTAAAAAGAGATGAAAATGAGGACAAACTCTGGCAGGTGGCTGTCCGTAACAGCGCTGGGAAGAAAAATGGATCTGCATGTTGATTTGACACAAATTTTACACACTGACACAACTCCATATTTGTTGTAAAACAAACATGGGTGGTCTTGAACTGGGAACCTTCTGTTTTGGAATTAAGTGCAATAATCACTTGACCATTCAAAGTTTGATAACTTTCATTCTTACTTCATTGTGGTTCCGTCACCACCAGTAAGTTTAGGATTTGCTTAAAGCAACTTTGTGATTTTCCAGCAGACTGCTACACAGGTGGAGTACCTGACTCACCTTTCCCAGTGACCTCTGTAGGTGTTATTCACCTTCTGAACCATGGGAAGGCCCTTTGCAACACTACCTCCTCCCCAGCACACTGAAAACGTGCCTCACAAGCCGCCTAGCATCAAGACGAATTGGTCAGAGCATAGAATTAGTCGGGTCAGAGAACCCCAGGGCTCAGGCCTGGCTAATTACTTTCTAATGTGACGATGATGCTTTTGAAGAGCTGTTTTCTCACTGCCTAAATCTCTTTAAAAGCATCTTGGGGTTGCCGAGAGGGAGTGCGCCATGGTAGGCCACACCAGTGCCAGAGGGGGTGCTCAGGTTTCACCCTGCATGCCGTGATGCATTGTCGGTGGGACGCCTCGGCTCCAGTGCTCCCCCCCTCCTTGTCAACCGCCACCTCTATCCTCCTCCTCTCAGCAGTGTCCCTCCAGCCAGCCAGGAGAGGCTGCCGCAGAGCCTTGCAGAAACTCTGACACCAGTCCAGAGGATGCACTCTGCACATGAAACCTTACACTCAACTAATGGTTACAAATGTGTTTTCAAAGAAATCCCAGGTCTGCAGAATAAACCGTAAACTCACACTGCTGGATGTGCATGTGTATACACACACACACACACACACACACACAGGAATATGGATAAAAGTGGGGGCTGTTGAAATGAGTTAAATCCAGTATTAACCATAGACGGTATGGGGGTCCTTGGGCTCTAGATTGGGTAACGTTTATAAAATAGGTAGCTGACATTTTTCAATGGTGGTAATAAATTGTGCAAAGTTTCTATAATGAGTTGGACTGGTGTGTGATTCCAGAATGTTTTTAGAACCTTAGACCTCAACAGTTTTTAGAAGAAGAACTCAACCCTTTTACTTCCTGTTAATTACGTACAATTTTCCACACAGCAAGCCACATTATCCACATATCTCATATTATCCACAGCAGCTAGCGGCCACTTGCTAGCAGCTAGCAGGTGGCTGTTTGGACCTACCAGCATACTAACTGTCACTCAAAGTGACCTAACCCCTATTTATTCATAACGTTATGAAATAAAATAGCTTAAACTGATGAGTTATATAAAATTTCCTCTCCATACACTGGAACTGTTTTTTGTACCAAACTGAAAACATGTTTATTTCTGCTGTCAAGTGTGACATTTTAACATGGGGCTCTATGGGGAGTGACTTGCATTTGGGCGCAGCCTCAACCACCCATTCAAGGAATTGCAACATTTGACACTTCCGGATTGGTTTAATTTTTCACCACTAAAGGCTGCTGCTTGATGTGAAGTTGCTGTTTCAATTTCACTTCTGGAATACACAAAATCAAAATGGAACATTAGCTACAAGAAAAGCAAATTAATTCTTCATGGCATTGCCTTTAGGAATCAAAGGTGGCTTGTGGCTTTGACTGACACTTCACACGGGTTTCAGCGACCTCTTGCTTTCTTTCATTCATACCCTCAAAGACAATGTATTCCCTTCCAGGGGAGTGATCGCTAATTAGCTGTCAGGTGATAGTGAGCCGCTTTCATTGTGCACCCTGCTGCTACGCTGCAGGCTATGTGGTCAGCAGTCAGTCTCAGACTGACGTGACAGATCATCTCTCTATACATCAGCTCCCTGCAGCTGAAAGAAACCACTTGGTCCTCACAAAGAGATCCCGGCGCTCCATATTAAAAAGCACTCGTGATCACATCTCATAACAAACAGATTGCTGACCCAGCAAAGAAGTGAGGTCCACCGTTTCTTAGGGGTGGGCGCAGTTCTGCTAATGCTGTAACCACTAATTAGCAAAACTAACTTTTTTGATAGCGGATTACCTTGTCAGCTAAATTTTGTTCCCTTATTAAAACCAAAAAAGTTTAACAGTCAAAAACCTTGAAATCATATGTTTGCACTAACATCACAGGGGAGGCAATTGATGAATAAGTATTCCAGTTTCAGAGAACAATATTCATCATTTATAATTATCATTTGTTTGTGCATGTTATTTTTTTGTGTGTACATAGTCATCCTCTCCTTTTCTGGTGTCTTTTCCTGCTATAGTGGTTAGCCGTGTGTCCTGCACTTATCCTGTTAGCCTCTCCAAACATCGCTGGGTTCAGCCACATTTTATAATCATAATGCAGCATTCCTGTATGTTTTTCTGCATTGATATAAGTTCCAGCTGTTCCATTTTATTGGCCATTGATCTTGCATTGATGATGAAAAGATTTCAACTTTTGTTGGGGTCTTTCTCTTGCATTAGCCAGCATTAGCATTAGCAGATTTATCTTTGCTTTGTCTCTTCGCCTCTCCTAAATCGCTTTCTGGACAGACCGTAGTCCATGATTTCCCTGCTGAAGTGACTCATTCTGACTATTGTAACCATATTTCTTGTTGTTATAAACAAACTATTAGATGTTTAATTGTGAAAACGTCATGTATAATATGCTAACAGTCTATATAGGGAGCTACTTGCCCTGTTTCATTATGAATCTATTCCACATAACTAAATACATATAATAAAGGTTAGGGTTAAATGGTAACATCAGCTAAAGATTTTAGCAGTTTATGTTTTTGGTGTTAACCACAGATAGCTTTCAGTTAGAGCATTAGTGGCTATCGACTCAAATTTTTCAGCTACCTGTACCTGCCACTCCTGCTTCTGATTCTGGCTGTTGCCCGGTTTGTCTTCCATCACTGGAGATTGGATTCAGATCAAAATTACTGAGTACACCATCTCTTTTCCCAAATGGAGAAAAGATCTTATAACATGTTCCAGCATTCAGTAAATCTGAAGTCTTTTGAGACTGGCAATCGTTTTTTGACATAAGTGTGAAAAGTGAATGTCCTTTCCTGTATTTCCTAAAAAGCCACATCTTCTAACTTCACAGGATATGGCAGCCAGGTCATTCCTGATATAAAAGATATGATTTCTTCCTGTCTGACTGTTAGTTTCACTGCGGGTCTCCTCCAGACAGTTCCAGTATCAGCCCAGGCAGCAGAGGGACCTTGTTTGAAGGTCATGTCAGCACCGGGGCGTAAACGTTAGACCTTTTTGCGGTCGGGGTAAATGTACAAGGCGGCCCTGCGGGAGCACTCTTTCCCTCTCTTTAATCGGCGTATAACAGGCCCTTGTAGAGCCAAACTGTCTGCGACACATCAGCACTTAGAAATAAAAACCCCTTAGCCAGCCGAGCTACGGCTGCGGTTAGAGTACAGCAGCTAGACAGACAACACAGGCAGGTCTGCTGGTGGAAAGGCAACACCAAAATTAAGCTAAAAATAATTCTGCTTGTTGTTTCTATGTGCATTTTATAATATTGTCTGTTTGCACAGTAATAAATGAGCCAAGTACCAAAATTAAATTGCTTCAATTAGTAACATTCAAATTGTACAAATTGTGTTAACAAGTTAGCATAAATGTTATTTATTACGTTAATATGAATCAGCCTAATTTATTTGAGTGTTACCAATTGAAGCACTTTGTTATGTTGTTCCCGAAATTCTTTTTCTTTCAGTGTACCTTCTGTGTGACTTCAGAAATGGTTCACCTTTTTGCAAACAGCAACCCGTCATTTTCAGCGAATAAATAAAAACAATTGCTGGAATTACATGCAGACAGATTAGTGAACGCTATTTTGAACCCAAAATGTCATGTGACCTTTTTTTTTTTACTTGTCTTGTTGCCACTTTGTCCATCAAGGCACACTAGCTAACATCTCTGTAACATTCAGAGATGTTATCTAGTTAAGGGTTTATTTCTTGCTAACTTTTACAAAAAATACAAGAAACATATTAGATTTATACACAAATAAGCTATTTCAGAGCATTTTCCACCATCTTGGATTATTTTGTTTGAGCAAATAACCAGTTGACGTTACGTTGACTATTTACTCTGATTGGCAGTTACTGTGTCACGTCGCACAGTATTTGCAGAAAATAGACTACATTGGCAGTTACTGTGTCACGTCGCACAGTATTTGCAGAAAATAGACTACTGGTCTATTTTGTCCCTGCCTTAATGGCAGCAGAGCAACCGTTGTTTCTTGCTGCAACAAAACACGCAATGATTTAAAACGAATGCAAGTTGTCGTTTTGGCCCCGTCGTTTGCCGTTGCTTGCAGCTAATGTGACTGCAGCTTTATTTGCTACCATTCCGTGACTGAATTAAGATAGACACCTACAAAAATATTAATATTTTGTTCCATTTAATTCACACTTTTATCCAAATCCACACTAAATCATACATGTTCCTATGTATTAATACAACCCCTGGCAAAACTTATGGAATCGCCAGCCTTGGAGGATGTTCATTCAGTTTAATTTTGTAGAAAAAAAGCAGATCGCAGACATGACACAAAACTAAAGTCATTTCAAATGGCAACTTTCTGGCTTTAAGAAACACTATAAGAAATCAGGAAAAAAGAATGTGGCAGTCAGTAACGGTTACTTTTTTAGACCAAGCAGAGGGAAAAAAATATGGAATCAATTCTGAGGAAAAAATTATAGAATCATGAAAAACAAAAGAACGCTCCAACACATCACTAGTATTTTGTTGCACCACCTCTGGCTTTTATAACAGCTTGCAGTCTCTGAGGCATGGACTTAATGAGTGACAAACAGTACTCTTCATCAATCTGGCTCCAACTTTCTCTGACTGCTGTTGCCAGATCAGCTTTGCAGGTTGGAGCCTTGTCATGGACCATTTTCTTCAACTTCCACCAAAGATTTTCAATTGGATTAAGATCCGGACTATTTGCAGGCCATGACATTGACCCTATGTGTCTTTTTTCAAGGAATGTTTTCACAGTTTTTGCTCTATGGCAAGATGCATTATCATCTTGAAAAATTATTTCATCATCCCCAAACATCCTTTCAATTGATGGGATAAGAAAAGTGTCCAAAATATCAACGTAAACTTGTGCATTTATTGATGATGTAATGACAGCCATCTCCCCAGTGCCTTTACCTGACATGCAGCCCCATATCATCAATGACTGTGGAAATTTACATGTTCTCTTCAGGCAGTCATCTTTATAAATCTCATTGGAACAGCACCAAACAAAAGTTCCAGCATCATCACCTTGCCCAGTGCAGATTTGAGATTCATCACTGAATATGACTTTCATCCAGTCATCCACAGTCCACGATTGCTTTTCCTTAGCCCTTTGTAACCTTGTTTTTTTCTGTTTAGGTGTTAATGATGGCTTTCGTTTAGGTTTTCTGTATGTAAATCCATAAATCCTTTAGGCGGTTTCTTACAGTTCGGTCACAGACGTTGACTCCAGTTTCCTCCCATTCATTCCTCATTTGTTTGTTGTGCATTTTCGATTTTGAGACATATTGCTTTAAGTTTTCTGTCCTTGACGCTTTGATGTCTTCCTTGGTCTACCAATATGTTTGCCTTTAACAACCTTCCCATGTTGTTTGTATTTGGTCCAGAGTTTAGACACAGCTGACTGTGAACAACCAACTCTTTTGCAACATTGCGTGATGATTTACTCTCTTTTAAGAGTTGATAATCCTCTCCTTTGTTTCAATTGACATGACATGAATCATGGCTCCAACATGAGGAGCCATGATTCATGTCAGTCCACTTGGTGCAACAGCTCTCCAAGGTGTGATCACTCCTTTTTAGATGCAGACTAACGAGAAGAGCTGATTTTATGCAGGTATTAGTTTTGGGGATGAAAGTTTACAGGGTGATTCCATAATTTATTCCTCAGAATTGAGTGATTCCATATTTTTTTCCTCTGCTTGGTCTAAAAGTAACCGTTACTGACTGCCACAATTATTTTTCCTGATTTCTTATAGTGTTTCTTAAAGCCAGAAAGTTGCCATTTGAATGACTTCAGTTTTGTGTCATGTGTGTGATCTGCTTTTTTCTACAAAATCAAACAACTGAATGAACATCCTCCGAGGCCGGTGATTCCATAATTTTTGCCAGGGGTTGTATGTATATGTCGCGGACATGAACGAGCGAAGCTCTTCAACATATCACCATGTCATTTAGGTCCTTCAGACTTTTTTCATTAAATGTTTCTGAAGAGCATTAGCGTGGCTAAAAATCTTAAGCTTCTGGGGGCAAAGCCCCCCAAGAGCTCCTAACTATGGCCCCCTTAACCCCTGCCACTTTAAGCATTTTCTTTATTTCCGTTATCACATGCCTGGTAACAGAGTCCTCACAGTGTAATTTAGGTCCTTCAAACTTTTTTCTTCAATAAATGCTTCTGGGGAGCATAAGCATGGCTAAAAAACTTCAGCTTCTGGGGGGGTTCGCCCCCCCCCCCGACACCCCCAACTACGCCCCTCTTAACCCTCTGCCACTTTAAGCATTTTTTTTATGTCGATGTAAATTATTCGAGCTTTTCAGCTAGTGCACAGTAGGTCTTCTTTTTAAGAAAAACCTCCACTACACCACTCCATCAGGAAGCTGTATTTTATATTTTTAATTAAATGTATATCAAGTTGTAGAGGTTTGCTATCAGTTTGAGTTTAAGGAAGATAATTTAGAAATTAGAAAATGGCTGTTTACTCACCAATATAACTAGGAGTCCATGGTTCATACGATGTGTTCAGATTCAAATCTAGCTCAAACATTTTTTTTCTTCTAAGGTGGATTAGAACTTTTGTGGACCACAGTGCCAACTACTGTACAGGAGGGACCTAGCAGTCAATATGTGACAACAATTTCAAAATGGCTCTTTTCAACCAGACATGCGGTGCCATGACATATCAATCATCTGGGTGGCACCTGGGGTGTCCAATCAGATTTCATGGGAGTCCAGTGCAACCCAGCTACATCCATGCCAGGAAGTGTTCAACATTTAACATTTCCTGTTTCACTGTGAAGTCAAAATTTAGCACTTCCTGTTTCAGTCTCAACTTGCCACTGAATTCCCGCAACAGCCCATGAGATCTCGTTTATTGTCAAACCAGGAAGTGTTGAACATTTGACTTACAGAGGATTAAATATAACAGCAAAAACAACATACCAAAGAACAGGTTAATTTAAAAAAAACAAAAAACAGATCAAAACTAGGGGGGAATTATAAAAAAAAAAAAAAACACTTTCCAAAGTTAAACACATTTGACATTTCCTATTTCACTGTGGACTCAACATTGGCACGTACTGTACCACAGTGAGATTTGAGTATAAATACAATATTGTCCGTTATGATTTTAAAATTTAGACTAAATATTATGATATGTAATATGAAAAAGAGGTTATATGGCAAATTATAATATAACAAAATGCTAAAATACCCTCGGTTGAGCATTGTGTTCTTCATAATTTGCAGTTTTTTACTTAATTATTAAGATCCTATTGTCTTACGTACAATTTATACATGTTCAATAAAGCCCCTCTATCAATCAGTCAATCAATCAAAAACAATATGTCGACACCGTTTTCAGTTTTAGAAGTGTTTATTTCTCATTACTGTGATGGTAGTACCAACACCCAATAAACATACAAGTTCCTTTTACAGTTAAATATTTAGCAATGATTGAGTTAGCGTAATTTAGCGTGCAAGCTAATGCCACAAAATTTGTTATCACGTTACAAAAAGAGCGTTTTCAGTTTTAGAAGATTTATTTCTCGCTATCTTTTACATAATATGACAAAGAGGATATATTTACACCAAACAAAACAGAGTTTTGCAACTAGCTACCAGCCTGCGACTTTATGTAACCATGCTAACGTCCGCAAAATAGTTCAGAGGTGTTATTAGGTTCAAAAAATGGCGTTTTTGGTTTTAGAAGTGTTTATTCTCGCTAGCATTTATAATATATGTGAGACATGCATATAAACGCAAAGAAAAGCGGGTTTTTTGAAGAGACCAGCCACTGACATCATGGTGCAGCTATACTCTGATTGGCTGTCATCTCCCGCCACTCAAAACAAACAGAACAAATTCAAACAGAATGTGACTTTTATTACCTCTTAAAATAAGTCAAGGTTAGCAATCTTTAACACTTGTCCAAGGTCTGTGTCCCAGAATGTCCCTGTGAATTTGAAGACTGTGGCAGTAATGTACTGGACTTATGGCTGAACACAGACAGGACAGACGGATGGACACTAGGTCTTCACAATACCCGTATGGCCATATGTGGCCTCAGGTAAAATTTCAACTTATCTGTGCACAAGAAAATGTCACCGAAGTACATTAATCAGAATACTATGTTCAGTAAACTGGATTTTCTTTAGAGGGCCTTGGTGAAACAAAATCATGTTCAAGTTTGAACTCCTCTATTCTATTCTCATTTAAGATGTCCGGTTCAAATTTGGTGAAAATCTGCTACATTTTTGAATGTTTTTTATTTCAGCATAAAAAAAGTGTGACACATCGCACGCACAGACAGAGTGAAATTCTATATCCCCCATGTACGATGGCTAATAGAGGTCATGAGACTTCCAAAGACAACACAAGCAAATTCAGAAAGCACTTATGAATACAAACAAACAAAAACATCTGCATCAATTCAACAACAGGAATTTGTGTTAAAAAAAATGTCTTCCAAACTGAGAAAATGCAAGGACACAAACATTGCACAGTCACACAACGCACCCCAAAAACACACACACATTGGAAATCTCCACAACACAAGGCAAATACAAGCAAAACATAAATGAATTTCTTCCCAGAGGACTTTGATTGAGTCAGTAAGTCATGATGCTCTATTAGTGTATCTTTATATCTACCTGATCAGTGGAGCTGATTCACTCACTCATCTTCAACCGCTTATCCGGGACTGAGGTCACAGAGCAAAGCGATTAAATGTAGTTATTTTTATTTTTAATAATGATTTGCTTTAATATAGCTATATTTTTTAGTTTTATTTGGTATTTGCAATCCAGTAAATTCCTCGTGTTAATATTTCTGTTACATTGTAGAGCTTCACACCAAGTATGTTCTTTGGGTGCATTGTGTGATTTGCAGCAGATACGCTATGAAATTGTTACATATGCTGTAGATATTATTTGTGTTTCTATGTCTTTGCAAGCCCTTTCTACATTTGCAAGATGTTTGATCATGTTTCTTAATTTGGAAGTGTTGTGGCCTCTCATGGCCACCATACACTTCTAGCCTATGGTCAACATGGGAAAACAAATTTCTTAGGTGCATTGGTTACACACCAAAATTTAATGGATTCCTCCTTACTATTTGACTAAGTTACATGGTTTTGCATAATCCTCCTGAGAGTCAGACAAAGAGACACATCAGCAAACAGTAATGAAGCCATAACTTCATTAGCAGTTTTTGATTAGTTGTCAAACATTCTAAAATTTAAAAAAAAATTTTAATCAGTGACAAAATAATCACCCTGCAGGAAAACACGGATTACAGGGACATTTCTCTGTCAGTGAAGCCAATCATTTGAAGCAGCCGAGAAAGCGAACCTTAACAGTTCTAATGCTGCAGCCGAGAAACTTAATTTTCCAATTTGTGGGAAGACAAGATGGCAGGAAACAAGCCAATTTGCCACGTGTGCAGCGCACAACAACCACACAGCCTTGCTCCGCAGCGGCCTCATGAGAGGTAATTATCCCTAAAAAAGAATGCCATGCTGTATTAAGATGTAGTCGCATCAAAACGAGGGAGACAGCCTCATTACAAGTAATTATGAGGGAATTAGAAACATCATTTTACTAAACGAGCAAATAATGTCCAGGATATTGAAGAAGCTGCTGCACTTCTGCCGACCGCTGCAAGTCCCATTACAAAAATTGTAGGTCTTTAATAGAATAATGACATGCTTTATCTTCCCGGCCTCTCTCGCAGAGGGACTCGGAGGAGAGGAAGGGCCGGGGGAGAAAGGGATGTGAAAAAACTGTTGCAGAGCGCTCGAGCCTCAGTGTGGTCTCTTGAGTGTGTAGCATAAGACCTCAAGATAGTCCCCTTATTATCAAACAACAAAACCCAAAGAGCACAAAATTGTATCTCACATCCATTATAGTGTCAAAGGTAATGCTAATGGACTTATCTCGAGAGTAATAGCTGACTTACGTGTGCTGTAGCCTATAATAGTTTGATGCATACTGGACAAAGAATGGCAGTTGAAAGCAGCCAGTTCAAGAAATTTTTGGTAATTTACCAATGAAGCATGATGTTTTTTTTATTGCAGGTCTAATCAAGATATTGTGACAAATATTGGTGAGGAGAACTTTAACTTGTTGGAAAAGCTTTATTAATAGTTTAAAAATACAGCTTCTTGCGCTTAACCTTTGTTATGTTATAAACAAGATTTTTTTTTTTATAGGATGTGACACTCATGCAGGCCAAAAGAGTTTTACTAGTTTAAAGGTGCAGTGTGTAGAATTTAGGGGCGTTTATTAGAAGAAATGGGAGGTAGCATCCATAGCTGTCTGTTCATTAGCGATTAATTACCTGCAACAACAAATCAATGTTTTTTTTTAATCAGTTTAAAATGGGTCTGCATCTCCATGAGATGCAGGACTGAGAGGTATAGAAGATCATTTGTCCCGGCCGCCATGAGATTGTTTAATGCTTCTTGTTAATGTAGTTTTACTTCCGTGTGTTTTTATATTTGTCTTATTTATTGGTATTTTATTGTATGGATGAATTGTGTATGTATGTATGTATGTATGCTCTCGGGCAGATGAATTTCCCCTTAAATGGGATGAATAAAGTATTTATCTATGTATCTATCTATCTGAGCTATTCATATCCATACAGGAGTGGCCTCCTCGTGGAGGCCACCATGTTATACGGCCATGTTGATACAGTAGTGCAAAGGGACATAAGGGTACTTATACCACCTTTTAGCATTTTGCAGGGTGGAAAACTGAAGACAAAAGAATAATAATCAGCAGCTGCTCCCCTGTGCACTGTCTACTGGTTGCTATTGCAGGAAAACAAGTTTGAGAACTTTTGTTTTTTTGAGAATTGGAGGACCATACATATTGTTGATCACAAAAGAAGGAAAAAGAGCATGAATCCCTGTTGCTAAAGAAGCAAAAATGTGAAGGGAAAAAAATTCGAGCTGGGCGACAGCATGATACAATCTGCAACCTCGCCATTAGGTGACAGTTAATCCTACACACTGTAGCTTTAACTAATTTGATTTCAGTTCAGTTCAATTACATTTATTTATACAGTGCCAAGTCACAACATAGTGCTGCACATGAGTAAAGTCTAACCTTACATGTAGGCAGCCTTTAGCAAGCACACTGGAAAGTGCAAAGAAAGAATTCCCATTTCAATCAAACAACATAAACCTTTTATGTTAAAAATAAATAAATAAAATGAATGGCAATGAGTACATTTGCATCTTGGATACAGTGAGATAAATTGACATTTACATCAGTCAATGTGCCCAGATGTTGAACAGTTTGGGGATTCAGTGCCTTATTCAGAGGCACTTTAACACAACCAGTGATCAAACATCTGTTCTCCAATTGAGCAAACTATCCAAAGTATGTTTTGGAGCAAACTAAAAAAAAGATCCCTCATTTTCTATGATATTATTCATTTTGCACTCTCAATTTCATCAAGATCCACCTTGAACTTTTTGAGTTAAATGATGCTATGTGCCAAACATTCTTCTGGATCACAGTTCCAGAATATATTCTGGATCACCTCCAAAACAGAGTCACTTATTTCCTGGAATATTTTCTAGCTCCTCACTAAATGTCATTGAAATCCATTCATTACTTTTTGTGTTATCTTGCTAAGAGACAAACAAATAAACAAACACCAGTTAAAACATTATCACATGGGGGAGGTAATAAGTTTTATAATCTTGTAACTCCCCACATTAAAACTCACCTGGCGAACGTTGATGTACCGGGTCAAGCATAAAGTGACTGTGCTGCTTATGTAACATCTCATAGACATGTCTTCCGCCTGTTTGATGGTTAATGAATGTTTGATGGATGATGGATTAGGAGTAGGTGGCTTTGCAAATGAGACAGATTTTCTTTTCACAGTGGTTATGTTCTAAAATTTGAATAATTTTGTCAAACCTTCACACAACCTTGCGGAGGGATGGAGTGGACCTCTGCCCCCAGTGGCAACGTATAACAGTAAAGGCAAACCTACAGGGAACACTTTGGAAATACGGTGCATACGGAAAGTATTCACAGCTTTTCACTTTTCCACATTTTTTTATGTTACAGCCTTATTCCAAAATGAATGAAATGCATTTTTTTTCCTCAAAGTTCTACACACAATACCCCATAATAACAATGTGAAAAGGGGGGAGGTTAGATTTTTGCAAATTTATTAAAAATGTAAAAACTAAGAAGTCACATGTACATAAGTATTCACAGCCTTTGCCATGAAGCTCATAATTGAGCTCAGGTGCATCCTGTTTCCACTGATCATCCTTGAGATGTTTCTACAGCTTAACTGGAGTCCACCGGGGATAAATTCATTTGATTGGGTATGATTTGGAAAAGCACACACCTGTCTACATATAAGGTCCCACAGTTGACAGTGCATGTCAGAGCACAAACCAAGCATTAAGTCAAAGGAATTGTCTGTAGACCTCTGAGACAGGATTGTCTCAAGACACAAATCTGGGGAAGGGGATAAAACATTTCTGCTGCTTTGAAGTTCTCAATGAGCACAGTAGCCTCCATCATCTGTAAATGGAAGACGTTCAGATCCACCAAGACTCTTCCCAGAGCTGATCGCCCGTCTAAACTGAGCGATCGGGGGAGAAGGTCCTTAGTCAGGGAGATGATCAAGAACCCATTGGTCACTCTGTCAGAGCTCCAGCATTCCTCTGTGGAGAGAGAGAGAACCTTCCAGAAGGACAGCCATCTCTGCAGCAATCCACTAATCAGGCCTGTGTGGTAGAGTGGCCAGACAGAAGCCACTCCTTAGTAAAAGGCACATGGCAGCCTGCCTGGTTTGTCAAAAGGCACCTGAAGGACTCTCAGACCATGAGAAACAAAATTCTCTGGTCTGATGAGACAAAGATTGAGCTCTTTGGTGGGAATGCCAGACATCATGTTTGGTGGAAACCAGGCACCATCCCTACAGTGAAGCATGGTGGTGGCAGCATCATGCTGTGGGGATTTTTTCAGTGACAGAAACTGGGAGACGAGTCAGGATTGAGGGAAAGATGAACACAGCAATGTACAGAGACATCCTGGATGAAAACCTGCTCCAGAGCGCTCTTGACCTCAGACTGGGGTGACGGTTCATGTTTCAGCAGGACAATGACCCTAAACACACAGCCAAGATATCAAAGGAGTGACTTCAGGACAACTCTCTGAATGTCCTTGAGTGGCCCAGCCAGAGTCCAGACATGAATCTGATTGAACATCTATGGGGAGATCTAAAAATGGCTACACCGAAGCTCCCCATCCAACCTGATGGAGCTTGAGAGGTGCTGCAAAGAGGAATAGACAAAGATAGGTGCGCCAAGCTTGTGGCATATATTGAACAAAACTTAAGGCTGTTATTGCTGCCAAAGGTGCATCAACAAAGTATTGAACAAAGAGTGTGAATACTTATGTCCATGTGATTTTTTTTTTGTTGTTGTTTTTGTTTGTTGTTTTTGTTGTTTAATAAATCTGCAAAACTTTTGAAAAAAAATAACTTTTCATGTTATCATTATGGGGTGTTGTGTAGAATTTTATGTGGGGGGGGGATGAATTTACTCAATTTTGGAATAAGGTTGTAACAAAGAAATTCTGTCTGGTCATTTTCTTGTTGTTGCTGTTGTTCCTGCAGCATCAGAGAACTTCAGCTGCTTCAGTCTAAATAAGACAATTTATTGTGCATTAAGCTTTTAGGAGAGGAAATTACTCAGTAATAGTCGTAATTCTTATTATTAAAATTGCCAAATAGCTCATTTCTAAACAGAATCCACCCTCAAAAGTACATAGCTACATTTAGGTGGTCTGTGTAGTTTATAAGAAAACTGGGTTGTAGTTAATCAGATTTTTGTCATTATTTCTTATTGATAGATTATTTGTAACTGTATTGTTTTGATGTATCTGTCATGTTCTGTACTAGCAACAAAAATTTTGATTTTGTTCTGTTTATGTGAAAAAGAGCTTTGCAACTTGATAACTAATTCGTTTCTTTTGCTGGAGTTGGAATGTTTAGATATTTCACTGATTTTCTGACCCACTGATGAAAGAAAAAAGCATCATTGCTGTCAAAAGTCTGGGGTCACTTAAACCTTTGCACAGTACTGTATCTCCACCCAGGCTGTCAAAATACTTGCATTCGCATTCGTTTTTATAATCGCTATCTCAAAACTTTATATTTAACAGATTTGAATCTTTCCAAATGGGCAATAAATTTTACTTGATTGTTGGTCATATGTATGACTAACAGGTTTCATTGGGATTACTGTTAGTTTTTGAAAACAAACAAAATGGCAAAATAAAAAAAACTCTATATCATTACATTAAAGGTGTATACCCCTTTGATGTTTCATAAAATTGAACAAATTTACTTTGTGTTGAAATCCACTTATTATAAACTTTTGTGGTATACTACAAAATTACAGCTAATTGTATTGCTGGTGGCAGCACGCTGGCTTAGTGGTTAGCACTGTTGCCTCACAGCGAGAAGGTCGTGGGTTCAATTCCCTTGGCCTTTCTGTGTGGAGTTTGCTTGTTCTCCCCGTGTTTGCGTGGATTTCCTCCGGGTGCTACGGTTTCCTCCCACATCCAAAGACATGCGGGTTAGGTGGATTGGAATCTTTAGAAAAATTGTCCTTAAGTGTGTGTGGGGTGTCTGTGTTTGTTTGTCTGTTTGTGGCCCTGCGACAGACTGGTGTCCTGTCCTGGGTGTACCCTGCCTCGCACCCTATGACTGCTGGGATAGGCTCCAGCCCCCCGCGACCCTTAATTGGACTAAGCGGTAGAAGATGAATGAATGAACATTATAGTGGTAACAGAGAAAATTGTTTTGATAAATTATATGTTTATAAAAGTCAAATGGATGACAGGTTGTTCAAAACAAGATCAACACCAAAAGGCAATTGGTTCCTCCACTTCTGATTACTACCTGCACCAAGATGGGTGGAAAATATTTTGCATTATCCTCCTAAAAGTTAAAGAAACAAACAAATCAACACCACTGACAGCATGACATTCAAAAATCCCAACATTTCTAAACCCTACCTCCTTTCTTTACACAGTTGTTTTTGTGGGAAATGCGTGAGAAGTTGCAGTGAAGTGGCCATGCTGTCATGTCACTTAAGCCTCATGAGATCATGGCACTTTCATCCCATAATAGTGAGCCCATATCCTGATTTTGCCCCAGATCAAAAGACAGTCATGAGATCATTCAGCCTTGACCTAGATGCTCATGAGCCTTCCGGACTTGACCCTGCAGGACACAAAAGTTATATTTAACACGGTGCACTTCAATGAAGATGACCTGTTGTTGTTGTTGTTGTCCTGAAGAAATGTTGGTGAAGAAATGGGCCATAAAATATGGATGAGGTCAGCCGTGAAGGCGAGGTTTGAGGCGAATGCAAATAGCCCGTTGTGTTGACAGAGGTAACTGTTGTCATGGGAAGTCTGTCATTTAAAGCGGGTCGGATCAAAATGTGCCACTGGGAGTTACGTCTTCCATCAGCGCTGCCAAACAATGCCACGCCGCTGCTTAGTTTGTTTTCAAATTTACAGTATCACTACCACAGCGCTCACACCCATTTTGTATCCTATGTTTTTTTGAAGTCAACCTTACCCAATGCAGAGGTTTTGTCATGGGCATTCAAAAGGAATTACCAGTGACACAGCTAATAATAAAAGGCTTGTAATGGAATACGTTGGGGGGGGGGTTGTCATTTTGCTACAGTTTAATCTGGCCCGCAGGTACTCCGGCATTGGAGAACGGGTAACACGAGACTCAAAGATTTGCTGCATTAGTTCTGCTTAGCTAACCGTGAATGCTAATTGCAGGAAGAACAAACTGCTACTCTGCCTTCCTTTTCCTCTCTCCACCCACTTTGGCCCTCCATACTGCACGCTAGGAGCACAGAGGGCGTCATACACCTTTGGATGGAGCTGAAACAAAGAGGGCTGTTCTGAAATGCTCCATCCAGCTGAGGTGGAATATGTAGAGTTCATTCAGCTGCTTGCAATACATCCTTCCGCCTCCCCTCCTAGAAACGTACCTTTGGTTCAGTTCAAGGAACATACCGGAGGAGTATCATGCGTTATGTTACCGAAAATCATTTCCTGAACCAATCAACGGAAAAGAATGTTTTGGAAGTGGTCTTTCCTTTGAAATCAACTTGGTGGCGTTGGAAATAGTCTGGAAGTGGGTAAACCATCACGACAACCACTGCTGGCTGAACACAGTTGTTTTTATGTACACTCAACAAAATATAAACGCACACTTTTGGTTTTGCTCCCATTTTGTATGAGATGAACTCAAAGATCTAAAACTTTTTCCACATACACAATGTCACCATTTCCCTCAAATATTGTTCACAAACCAGTCTAAATCTGAGATAGTGAGCACTTCTCCTTTGCTGAGATAATCCCATCCCACCTCACAGGTGTGCCATATCAAGATGCTGATTAGACACCATGATTAGATGCACAGGTGTGCCTTAGACTGCCCACAATAAAAGGCCACTCTGAAAGGTGCAGTTTTGTTTTACTGGGGGGGGGAAACCAGTCAGTATCTGGTGTGACCACCATTTGCCTCATGCAGTGCAACACATCTCCTTCGCATCATCCGTGAAGAGAACACCTCTCCAACGTGCCAAACGGCAGCGAATGTGAGCATTTGCCCACTCAAATCGGTTACAACGACGAACTGGAGTCAGGTCGAGACCCAGATGAGGATGACGAGCATGCAGATGAGCTTCCCTGAGACAGTTTCTGACAGTTTGTGCAGAAATTCTTTGGTTATGCAAACCGATTGTTCCAGCAGCTGTCCGAGTGGCTGGTCTCAGACAATCTTGGAGGTGAACATGCTGGATGTGGAGGACCTGGGCTGGTGTGGTTACACGTGGTCTGCGGTTGTGAGGCTGGTTGGATGTACTGCCAAATTCTCTGAAACGCCTTTGGAGACGGCTTATGGTAGAGAAATGAACATTCAATACACGAGCAACAGCTCTGGTTGACATTCCTGCTGTCAGCATGCCAATTGCACGCTCCCTCAAATCTTGCGACATCTGTGGCATTGTGCTGTGTGATAAAACTGCACCTTTCAGAGTGGCCTTTTATTGTGGGCAGTCTAAGGCACACCTGTGCACTAATCATGGTGTCTAATCAGCATCTTGATATGGCACACCTGTGAGGTGGGATGGATTATCTCAGCAAAGGAGATGTGCTCACTATCACAGATTTAGACTGGTTTGTGAACAATATTTGAGAGAAATGGTGATATTGTATATGTGGAAAAAGTTTTAGATCTTTGAGTTCATCTCATACAAAATGGGAGCAAAACCAAAAGTGTTGCGTTTATATTTTTGTTGTATATACAGTGGACTATGCTAAGCGACATGCCATCAAGTGCAGCATCAACGCTGCTCTAAAACATAAAAAAAAACCTTAAACTGCAATGAAATCATGATGGGAAGATGAACACAGAAGAAAAATGAAATGCATCAGGCATGATGCATACCCTGCAAGCTCTACACGCCACAAAATAACTGTACAAGTAAACGTCGTAGTGGCGTTTTTGACTATGCATGACTTTGTCATATGACTTCTGTGTGACTTCATTGTGATGCCATTCATACCAGTCAATCACAAATATTATGCTGATCAACATATATACAGACCATCCATCTAGACTTTTTGGTTGTTGAGGATATACAAAAAGGTGTTTTTGAGATCATGTTTTTTCTTGACCTTTGACCAAATTACTCCAAAATCTAAAATCACCTAGATATCTATCCAAAGAATATTCCCACTAAGGCTTCTTGGTTGTTGAGAGATACAAAAAAAGGTGTGAGTTTGTTTTGTTTTTAGAGCCATAGTTTCCTTGACATTTGACTAAACTCTTTCAAAATAAAATTTCCTCTAGATACTGTATCTATTGAATTATCCACACACACACACACACACACACACACACACACACACACACACACACACACACACCACACACTAATTAACATGGCCTCTATTTCTGTGGTGCTTTTCTATGTGATTGATGCAGGTGCCCAAAGTACTTTACAATGATGACTAAGATTCACCCACAACCCAATTTCAGAGTGCTGCCATCCAAGGCTCTCAACTGCACAGGGTAACTTGAGGATTAAGGCCTTTGATCAAGAGATTTTCCATTTTGATTGCATCAAACAAGGAAAATGTGGTCATGGCTGATCACATCACACATGACCACAACTTAGTCAACTTTCAAACATGATTACAATGTATCAAAATACAAAACTCTTTTGCTTAATTCTGATGGCAGCACAGAAAGCATTCCCAGTTATGCTACCTATATATGTCCTTGTCCAAGAAGCTTCAGCTGCATTCTCCCAGTCCACCGTCATGTAAGTGGGTACCAGCCTTGGTTAGGGAAGTAACCTGGGATGGACTGGTGTCCTGTCCAGGGGTAGTCATAGACCCTCATCTGCTTCATGCTAGGGAATCCGGGTGTATAAGCACCAGCACCACTGGGTCTCACTGGATAAGACATATTGTTTGATGTTATGAATGACGCTTTCTGGTTCATTTTAAAGATCACGTTGATCTTAGCAGCTTACCAAAAATAACAGAAGCAAACAGCACCCAGGAAAGGTAAGTAAAATGCTTCAAACTTCAACTTACCAGATTTACGGTTTAGAAAACGGGCGTCAAACAAATGGCACAAATGTATGATGTATATCACTTTTGCTCTCAAACATTTTATGACTGAAAAGGTTCTTTAAGGCCTTGGTTCCCAACTGCAGGTGTGAGCTCCCCTCAGAGGGATGCTAAACATCACAGGGGGTACACCTTTGCTGTGAGAGTGTTTACAATAGAAATGCACATTTTAATTGTCACAAACGGATCATCAAGTTCAATAAGTGTAACTTTTTTTTTGGTTGAATGTAAGAGAAAAACGGGTTGGGGGGGTGCAGCCTTTCTTACATAAAAGCAGTTGTTGCGCCAAGGCAAAAATAAAAAAAATTTGGAACCAATGCTTTCAGGCATCAGTGACAACTTCAGTATAATATGTTTTAATGGTTAAACTATATTACATATATCTTATGATAAAAACTGCCTTTGAACATTAATTTTTTTTAAATGTGGTAATTCCTTAAAAAAACTGTTGGGATTTTCATAGAGGAACAAATACAGTATTTAAACATTCTGTTGGTTGAACTGCTAACTGCTAGCGATGTGCATCCAAATGGCCTCCAATGATAATACTTCAAATGTATTACAATAGTATGACACAAACAAACAATTTATCAATCACAAAAAGTAAATACTTTATTTACAGAGGGGTAAAAATACATCTTAAAATTCCATACAAAGTGGCTTGTCTGTCAAATTCCTTTACGAGTAAACAAGACAATAAAAGAGCGGTCTAAGAAGAAGAGAGTTAAATCCAGTCCTACTACTGATACTGATACTAATCTGCAAGCAAGGTCAAAGACCTGGTTACACACCAGAGGCTATAAAGGCTCAGAGGTGCTGGTCAGACTGAGCCGCCAAAGCTGTGATCACTCACTGAGGTTGTGACCTGGGCAAATGAGAGGCCACTGCCCTAATGGCAGCAACTATCTTCTATCACTCTTCAATCCAGACATCTATAGGTTACCTGGAGGCCCTCTGGACAAAGATATCATGTAGCCACTGTACCAGTCACTCCTGTCTTTACCTTGCAGTGCGGATTTAATGTAATTAGGAGATTCTTTTACAAAACCTACATTTCTTCAAGGCTCCCCATGCAGTCCCGTGGGGGACACCCTTTGATCCTGACCTTCAAACCCAAAGGTTAAGCCTTCCCTTTGCAAATGAGTTGACATGATGGACCACTTCCTAATTGGTCAACTGGTCAGTTCCAATTCTGGACGCTGGCTATTTAACAAGTGGATGTTGTCCTCTGGACTCGTGATGTCACATCAGCACTCGATGCCTCTGATGTGAGTTTGCGCCTCGTACGGATTAATAAACTTTACTAAAAATGGACCCAAAAAAAAAAATCTAACTTGTTATATAGTAAATGGCTTGCACAACATGGAAGTCTGTAAGGGGTATGTGAAGAGCTAATGTTTGAACATCCTTTATAAAAGAAAATCTCTCAATTCTGTTGTATGAGTTGACAATCTGATTATAATTCTACTGTGAGTTTTCCTTCTGTTTTCTTTTGTCAGATTTGTTGAGTGACCTATGGCCTGTTACCTTGATATGCTGAAGGCTATAAGCTCTTAAAGCATCAGAGACATCAGTGGTGCCTGGTCCCACCCTGCAGCGTGTGATTTGTAATTTCTAGACCTCCTCACTTCTATCTTTTTCACAAACAGAATAATGTAGCGAGAGAAATGGTTGTTGCCAATGGGCAACAACAAGTGGCCAAGTGCCGAAGTGATTTCACCAGAGTATCCAGAGATAGATGCCACACTCTGCAGCCATATCAGGATCTTACATTACACGCTTCTGACGATAATTATATCTGGAGTAGCTCTCAAGTGGGAACACCATTCAGGAACTACAGTAGAGTTTGCCACATTTTATAATTGCTACTTTGCAACAAAATTACAACACATGAATATCTACGGGAGTTTTCCAGAAATAAGCCCAAGAATGACATTTTATAACCCCACAAGGCAGAGGTCTCAAACTCATTCCAGAAAGGGGTGAGAGAGTGCAAGTTTTCTTTGATACCACCCACTCCAGCAGGTGATTTCACTGATTAACTGAGTCCATCTGCTCAAAGTGATGTTAATCAGTGGAAATCATCTGCTGGAGTCGGTGGTAGCAAAGAAAACCTGCACCCTCTCAGTATGAGACCTCTGAGCTAAGGTGTAGCTTGTCACCAGAGGCAGTTCTGGACTGTATGACGCCCCGGGCAAACATCCCCGTCAACACACACACCCCTCCTATGTGTAAATGTAGCAGCTTGTTCTGTGTGTTGTTTTTGACTGTTCCCATTCGCTCCCCTTGGGATGCGAGAGGTTGGACGCTTGTAGCGCTTCAGCAGCGGGATACCCTCACAACGGCCGACCAGAATATCAAAAAGGTTTGATTTTCATCTGACCACACAACTGACAATCAGGAGGTGGTCGTGAGATGTTAAACGCAGCTCATTAAAGATAAAGATAAATTTATTGATCTCACAGAAGAGAAATTCAGAAATTACTCCATGTATACTAAACGATGCAGGACACGTGATTAACCTGAAACTCAGTGCGATCTAAAAAATTCTCGCACGAATGAAAAATATGGTGAAAAAGGGCCAAAACTCGCAATGGCACCAGTAGATCATGGCAATGTTCTATTTATTTTGACACCGGTTATATCAGACGGTTATTGAAATACAACTTGGCTTTTTTTTGTTTTTTTTGAAAATGCCTTTTTTTACAAATAAAAAATGGCATATTTTACAAAAGCACATTTATCTGTAAACACCAACACAAAACACACCTCACATTAACGTGTTGGTTAACATAGAATGAATGAGTCAACCAATCAGTGTTAGCAGAGGCACATTTTACCCAGAATGCCATCTGTCTGTGTTTGTTACAAAACTTCAGAATTAGTGCATTATTCAAAATTAAAAGATATATGTTATATCTTAACTTTGCACAAATGACAGAATTGACATTAATGGAATTATTCTATCAGTATTCATTGTATTTACACCAAACCATAAGTCAGCACTGCTTTATTTTCCAAGACCTCCGCCTGATGGCAGCTTTGTGGCTCCTCTCAGCTGTGTTTGTGCTGGAAGTCATGTAGTAAACTGGAGCTTCCAGCAGGGGGTAGGATGCTCAAAGACAGAAGTGCTGACTCGTTTGGGTCTGTCGTCGCCTTTGATGCTTCCAGAAGTGCTCGTGGTGTTAAAACTCAAAATCAGCTTGTTAGTAGTTGCAAGTGCACCGGAGACAATACTGGAATTTATAAATTATCGGTTATCTGTAACTTCCGATACATTTTTGGGTGGTTTATCATTTTAACATTATCAAAGATAACTTTTCAGTTATCTGATTATCTGTTATTGAAGTTAATTTTTTGGTTATCTGTGCCCACCACTGATCCTTTCACAGCACAGAGCGCACAGGAACCAAATCACAGCCTGTGGTGAAAAGCCTCTCCACAGATGCAAAAATTAATTTCCATGTGATAATCCAACTGACATCACAGTGAACAGAGTTGTGTTGTGCACCTGAAGTGAGCAAAAAAGAAAAAAGAAATTAAAGTTTGCTGGAAAGGCTGCATCTGATTGCATGGTCTACTTGCTTGGCCCACTGCCAGAAAACTTTCAGCAAAGGTGTCCAGTGGCATGCACATGTGCACCCTGCGTGTGTGTGCCCCATGTGCATGCTTAGTGGCTCATGCAGCCTTTATGAACACACATACACAGACACACAGCTGAGTGATCATTTCAGTCCCACATGTGTGCACAGTTTGCTTGCATGAGGAACACAGCTCTGCCTCTCACTCCGGTCCCATGTGTGCCATCCAGACGTTTGGACATCGAGCAGTCCTCAGTGCCTTTTATGACCGTCTGACAGCAGTCTGTGTCATCTAAACTGTTGTCTACATGCGCTTTTGCAGGTGTAGACGAGGTAATCTAGATGCATTCTGGCACTGCTGACCACGCCTGATGGTAATATTTGACGTTTCAGCCTGGTTCCTGCACATTCTTCCTATGTGTGATGGAGACTTAAATATTTACCAACACTACAAAAGTAATTGCAAAATGCCATTTATTGTGTGTTTAAAAAGTTTTTTTTTTTTCAGCTTTGCCCTTTTCACTCTGGGTCACCACAGCAGATCTGATGAGATAAAGATCAATTTTATTTTTCCTGAAGGAAATTATTTTGTCAGAGTACAGCAACAGTAAACAATGGTTAGTTAAGTACACAATTACAGAAAGTGTTACTATTAAATAGAAATCAATCAATCTTTTTTTTTTACAATAAGTACAACAAATTTACGCGAATGACTGGAAGACATATTGCACACAAGATGTTTGACAATATCACACATAACTCAAATAACTTTGTTCATTATGTAAACTCACTGGATTTATGTCTCTGTGAAGCACAAGACTGAGCCCTCACGAAACACACTGTCGCTCCTCATGAGTGATGTTAATTCGCCCATTTGTTGGCCAACAATTATAATGGAAGGAAGATATGGCTGATATCTCCTCTTCCTTTGCCACCATCTCCTGCTGACTCTACAGCCCCGGGATTTCCACCGCAGTTCTTTAGGGATATCGTGTCTTTCTATGTTCGGGCAACTGCGTCAGAGCTCCATCAGCTGGTCCCTCGTGTAAACAAGGGAGCTCTGCCACTGCTCCACCATGGTCGGAACCCGGCTCATGAAAAGTACCCCAAACACGAGGAAAACGAAAACGAGTGAAGCAGCTTCACTGGCCAGTAATTATTAAAAACTATGAAACTAAAAGAAAACTAGAGGAAGAAAGTGGTTAAAAAGAGATGAAAATGAGGACAAACTCTGGCAGGTGGCTGTCCGTAACAGCGCTGGGAAGAAAAATGGATCTGCATGTTGATTTGACACAAATTTTACACACTGACACAACTCCATATTTGTTGTAAAACAAACATGGGTGGTCTTGAACTGGGAACCTTCTGTTTTGGAATTAAGTGCAATAATCACTTGACCATTCAAAGTTTGATAACTTTCATTCTTACTTCATTGTGGTTCCGTCACCACCAGTAAGTTTAGGATTTGCTTAAAGCAACTTTGTGATTTTCCAGCAGACTGCTACACAGGTGGAGTACCTGACTCACCTTTCCCAGTGACCTCTGTAGGTGTTATTCACCTTCTGAACCATGGGAAGGCCCTTTGCAACACTACCTCCTCCCCAGCACACTGAAAACGTGCCTCACAAGCCGCCTAGCATCAAGACGAATTGGTCAGAGCATAGAATTAGTCGGGTCAGAGAACCCCAGGGCTCAGGCCTGGCTAATTACTTTCTAATGTGACGATGATGCTTTTGAAGAGCTGTTTTCTCACTGCCTAAATCTCTTTAAAAGCATCTTGGGGTTGCCGAGAGGGAGTGCGCCATGGTAGGCCACAACCAGTGCCAGAGGGGGTGCTCAGGTTTCACCCTGCATGCCGTGATGCATTGTCGGTGGGACGCCTCGGCTCCAGTGCTCCCCCCCTCCTTGTCAACCGCCACCTCTATCCTCCTCCTCTCAGCAGTGTCCCTCCAGCCAGCCAGGAGAGGCTGCCGCAGAGCCTTGCAGAAACTCTGACACCAGTCCAGAGGATGCACTCTGCACATGAAACCTTACACTCAACTAATGGTTACAAATGTGTTTTCAAAGAAATCCCAGGTCTGCAGAATAAACCGTAAACTCACACTGCTGGATGTGCATGTGTATACACACACACACACAGGAATATGGATAAAAGTGGGGGCTGTTGAAATGAGTTAAATCCAGTATTAACCATAGACGGTATGGGGGTCCTTGGGCTCTAGATTGGGTAACGTTTATAAAATAGGTAGCTGACATTTTTCAATGGTGGTAATAAATTGTGCAAAGTTTCTATAATGAGTTGGACTGGTGTGTGATTCCAGAATGTTTTTAGAACCTTAGACCTCAACAGTTTTTAGAAGAAGAACTCAACCCTTTTACTTCCTGTTAATTACGTACAATTTTCCACACAGCAAGCCACATTATCCACATATCTCATATTATCCACAGCAGCTAGCGGCCACTTGCTAGCAGCTAGCAGGTGGCTGTTTGGACCTACCAGCATACTAACTGTCACTCAAAGTGACCTAACCCCTATTTATTCATAACGTTATGAAATAAAATAGCTTAAACTGATGAGTTATATAAAATTTCCTCTCCATACACTGGAACTGTTTTTTGTACCAAACTGAAAACATGTTTATTTCTGCTGTCAAGTGTGACATTTTAACATGGGGCTCTATGGGGAGTGACTTGCATTTGGGCGCAGCCTCAACCACCCATTCAAGGAATTGCAACATTTGACACTTCCGGATTGGTTTAATTTTTCACCACTAAAGGCTGCTGCTTGATGTGAAGTTGCTGTTTCAATTTCACTTCTGGAATACACAAAATCAAAATGGAACATTAGCTACAAGAAAAGCAAATTAATTCTTCATGGCATTGCCTTTAGGAATCAAAGGTGGCTTGTGGCTTTGACTGACACTTCACACGGGTTTCAGCGACCTCTTGCTTTCTTTCATTCATACCCTCAAAGACAATGTATTCCCTTCCAGGGGAGTGATCGCTAATTAGCTGTCAGGTGATAGTGAGCCGCTTTCATTGTGCACCCTGCTGCTACGCTGCAGGCTATGTGGTCAGCAGTCAGTCTCAGACTGACGTGACAGATCATCTCTCTATACATCAGCTCCCTGCAGCTGAAAGAAACCACTTGGTCCTCACAAAGAGATCCCGGCGCTCCATATTAAAAAGCACTCGTGATCACATCTCATAACAAACAGATTGCTGACCCAGCAAAGAAGTGAGGTCCACCGTTTCTTAGGGGTGGGCGCAGTTCTGCTAATGCTGTAACCACTAATTAGCAAAACTAACTTTTTTGATAGCGGATTACCTTGTCAGCTAAATTTTGTTCCCTTATTAAAACCAAAAAAGTTTAACAGTCAAAAACCTTGAAATCATATGTTTGCACTAACATCACAGGGGAGGCAATTGATGAATAAGTATTCCAGTTTCAGAGAACAATATTCATCATTTATAATTATCATTTGTTTGTGCATGTTATTTTTTTTGTGTGTACATAGTCATCCTCTCCTTTTCTGGTGTCTTTTCCTGCTATAGTGGTTAGCCGTGTGTCCTGCACTTATCCTGTTAGCCTCTCCAAACATCGCTGGGTTCAGCCACATTTTATAATCATAATGCAGCATTCCTGTATGTTTTTCTGCATTGATATAAGTTCCAGCTGTTCCATTTTATTGGCCATTGATCTTGCATTGATGATGAAAAGATTTCAACTTTTGTTGGGGTCTTTCTCTTGCATTAGCCAGCATTAGCATTAGCAGATTTATCTTTGCTTTGTCTCTTCGCCTCTCCTAAATCGCTTTCTGGACAGACCGTAGTCCATGATTTCCCTGCTGAAGTGACTCATTCTGACTATTGTAACCATATTTCTTGTTGTTATAAACAAACTATTAGATGTTTAATTGTGAAAACGTCATGTATAATATGCTAACAGTCTATATAGGGAGCTACTTGCCCTGTTTCATTATGAATCTATTCCACATAACTAAATACATATAATAAAGGTTAGGGTTAAATGGTAACATCAGCTAAAGATTTTAGCAGTTTATGTTTTTGGTGTTAACCACAGATAGCTTTCAGTTAGAGCATTAGTGGCTATCGACTCAAATTTTTCAGCTACCTGTACCTGCCACTCCTGCTTCTGATTCTGGCTGTTGCCCGGTTTGTCTTCCATCACTGGAGATTGGATTCAGATCAAAATTACTGAGTACACCATCTCTTTTCCCAAATGGAGAAAAGATCTTATAACATGTTCCAGCATTCAGTAAATCTGAAGTCTTTTGAGACTGGCAATCGTTTTTGACATAAGTGTGAAAAGTGAATGTCCTTTCCTGTATTTCCTAAAAAGCCACATCTTCTAACTTCACAGGATATGGCAGCCAGGTCATTCCTGATATAAAAGATATGATTTCTTCCTGTCTGACTGTTAGTTTCACTGCGGGTCTCCTCCAGACAGTTCCAGTATCAGCCCAGGCAGCAGAGGGACCTTGTTTGAAGGTCATGTCAGCACCGGGGCGTAAACGTTAGACCTTTTTGCGGTCGGGGTAAATGTACAAGGCGGCCCTGCGGGAGCACTCTTTCCCTCTCTTTAATCGGCGTATAACAGGCCCTTGTAGAGCCAAACTGTCTGCGACACATCAGCACTTAGAAATAAAAACCCCTTAGCCAGCCGAGCTACGGCTGCGGTTAGAGTACAGCAGCTAGACAGACAACACAGGCAGGTCTGCTGGTGGAAAGGCAACACCAAAATTAAGCTAAAAATAATTCTGCTTGTTGTTTCTATGTGCATTTTATAATATTGTCTGTTTGCACAGTAATAAATGAGCCAAGTACCAAAATTAAATTGCTTCAATTAGTAACATTCAAATTGTACAAATTGTGTTAACAAGTTAGCATAAATGTTATTTATTACGTTAATATGAATCAGCCTAATTTATTTGAGTGTTACCAATTGAAGCACTTTGTTATGTTGTTCCCGAAATTCTTTTTCTTTCAGTGTACCTTCTGTGTGACTTCAGAAATGGTTCACCTTTTTGCAAACAGCAACCCGTCATTTTCAGCGAATAAATAAAAACAATTGCTGGAATTACATGCAGACAGATTAGTGAACGCTATTTTGAACCCAAAATGTCATGTGACCTTTTTTTTTTTACTTGTCTTGTTGCCACTTTGTCCATCAAGGCACACTAGCTAACATCTCTGTAACATTCAGAGATGTTATCTAGTTAAGGGTTTATTTCTTGCTAACTTTTACAAAAAATACAAGAAACATATTAGATTTATACACAAATAAGCTATTTCAGAGCATTTTCCACCATCTTGGATTATTTTGTTTGAGCAAATAACCAGTTGACGTTACGTTGACTATTTACTCTGATTGGCAGTTACTGTGTCACGTCGCACAGTATTTGCAGAAAATAGACTACATTGGCAGTTACTGTGTCACGTCGCACAGTATTTGCAGAAAATAGACTACTGGTCTATTTTGTCCCTGCCTTAATGGCAGCAGAGCAACCGTTGTTTCTTGCTGCAACAAAACACGCAATGATTTAAAACGAATGGCAAGTTGTCGTTTTGCCCCGTCGTTTGCCGTTGCTTGCAGCTAATGTGACTGCAGCTTTATTTGCTACCATTCCGTGACTGAATTAAGATAGACACCTACAAAAATATTAATATTTTGTTCCATTTAATTCACACTTTTATCCAAATCCACACTAAATCATACATGTTCCTATGTATTAATACAACCCCTGGCAAAACTTATGGAATCGCCAGCCTTGGAGGATGTTCATTCAGTTTAATTTTGTAGAAAAAAAGCAGATCGCAGACATGACACAAAACTAAAGTCATTTCAAATGGCAACTTTCTGGCTTTAAGAAACACTATAAGAAATCAGGAAAAAAGAATGTGGCAGTCAGTAACGGTTACTTTTTTAGACCAAGCAGAGGGAAAAAAATATGGAATCAATTCTGAGGAAAAAATTATAGAATCATGAAAAACAAAAGAACGCTCCAACACATCACTAGTATTTTGTTGCACCACCTCTGGCTTTTATAACAGCTTGCAGTCTCTGAGGCATGGACTTAATGAGTGACAAACAGTACTCTTCATCAATCTGGCTCCAACTTTCTCTGACTGCTGTTGCCAGATCAGCTTTGCAGGTTGGAGCCTTGTCATGGACCATTTTCTTCAACTTCCACCAAAGATTTTCAATTGGATTAAGATCCGGACTATTTGCAGGCCATGACATTGACCCTATGTGTCTTTTTTCAAGGAATGTTTTCACAGTTTTTGCTCTATGGCAAGATGCATTATCATCTTGAAAAATTATTTCATCATCCCCAAACATCCTTTCAATTGATGGGATAAGAAAAGTGTCCAAAATATCAACGTAAACTTGTGCATTTATTGATGATGTAATGACAGCCATCTCCCCAGTGCCTTTACCTGACATGCAGCCCCATATCATCAATGACTGTGGAAATTTACATGTTCTCTTCAGGCAGTCATCTTTATAAATCTCATTGGAACAGCACCAAACAAAAGTTCCAGCATCATCACCTTGCCCAGTGCAGATTTGAGATTCATCACTGAATATGACTTTCATCCAGTCATCCACAGTCCACGATTGCTTTTCCTTAGCCCTTTGTAACCTTGTTTTTTTCTGTTTAGGTGTTAATGATGGCTTTCGTTTAGGTTTTCTGTATGTAAATCCCATAAATCCTTTAGGCGGTTTCTTACAGTTCGGTCACAGACGTTGACTCCAGTTTCCTCCCATTCATTCCTCATTTGTTTTGTTGTGCATTTTCGATTTTTGAGACATATTGCTTTAAGTTTTCTGTCTTGACGCTTTGATGTCTTCCTTGGTCTACCAATATGTTTGCCTTTAACAACCTTCCCATGTTGTTTGTATTTGGTCCAGAGTTTAGACACAGCTGACTGTGAACAACCAACATCTTTTGCAACATTGCGTGATGATTTACTCTCTTTTAAGAGTTTGATAATCCTCTCCTTTGTTTCAATTGACATGACATGAATCATGGCTCCAACATGAGGAGCCATGATTCATGTCAGTCCACTTGGTGCAACAGCTCTCCAAGGTGTGATCACTCCTTTTTAGATGCAGACTAACGAGAAGAGCTGATTTTATGCAGGTATTAGTTTTGGGGATGAAAGTTTACAGGGTGATTCCATAATTTATTCCTCAGAATTGAGTGATTCCATATTTTTTTCCTCTGCTTGGTCTAAAAAGTAACCGTTACTGACTGCCACAATTATTTTTCCTGATTTCTTATAGTGTTTCTTAAAGCCAGAAAGTTGCCATTTGAAATGACTTCAGTTTTGTGTCATGTGTGTGATCTGCTTTTTTCTACAAAATCAAACAACTGAATGAACATCCTCCGAGGCCGGTGATTCCATAATTTTTGCCAGGGGTTGTATGTATATGTCGCGGACATGAACGAGCGAAGCTCTTCAACATATCACCATGTCATTTAGGTCCTTCAGACTTTTTTCATTAAATGTTTCTGAAGAGCATTAGCGTGGCTAAAAATCTTAAGCTTCTGGGGGCAAAGCCCCCCAAGAGCTCCTAACTATGGCCCCCTTAACCCCCTGCCACTTTAAGCATTTTCTTTATTTCCGTTATCACATGCCTGGTAACAGAGTCCTCACAGTGTAATTTAGGTCCTTCAAACTTTTTTCTTCAATAAATGCTTCTGGGGAGCATAAGCATGGCTAAAAAACTTCAGCTTCTGGGGGGGTTCGCCCCCCCCCCGACACCCCCAACTACGCCCCTCTTAACCCTCTGCCACTTTAAGCATTTTTTTTATGTCGATGTAAATTATTCGAGCTTTTCAGCTAGTGCACAGTAGGTCTTCTTTTTAAGAAAAACCTCCACTACACCACTCCATCAGGAAGCTGTATTTTATATTTTTAATTAAATGTATATCAAGTTGTAGAGGTTTGCTATCAGTTTGAGTTTAAGGAAGATAATTTTAGAAATTAGAAAATGGCTGTTTACTCACCAATATAACTAGGAGTCCATGGTTCATACGATGTGTTCAGATTCAAATCTAGCTCAAACATTTTTTTCTTCTAAGGTGGATTAGAACTTTTTGTGGACCACAGTGCCAACTACTGTACAGGAGGGACCTAGCAGTCAATATGTGACAACAATTTCAAAATGGCTCTTTTCAACCAGACATGCGGTGCCATGACATATCAATCATCTGGGTGGCACCTGGGGTGTCCAATCAGATTTCATGGGAGTCCAGTGCAACCCAGCTACATCCATGCCAGGAAGTGTTCAACATTTAACATTTCCTGTTTCACTGTGAAGTCAAAATTTAGCACTTCCTGTTTCAGTCTCAACTTGCCACTGAATTCCCGCAAGAGCCCATGAGATCTTGTTTATTGTCAAACCAGGAAGTGTTGAACATTTGACTTACAGAGGATTAAATATAACAGCAAAAACAACATACCAAAGAACAGGTTAATTTAAAAAAAAAAAAAAAACAGATCAAAACTAGGGGGGAATTATAAAAAAAAAAAAACACTTTCCAAAGTTAAACACATTTGACATTTCCTATTTCACTGTGGACTCAACATTTGGCACGTACTGTACCACAGTGAGATTTGAGTATAAATACAATATTGTCCGTTATGATTTTAAAATTTAGACTAAATATTATGATAATGTAATATGAAAAAGAGGTTATATTGGCAAATTATAATATAACAAAATGCTAAAATACCCTCGGTTGAGCATTGTGTTCTTCATAATTTGCAGTTTTTTAATTAATTATTAAGATCCTATTGTCTTACGTACAATTTATACATGTTCAATAAAGCCCCTCTATCAATCAGTCAATCAATCAAAAACAATATGTCGACACCGTTTTCAGTTTTAGAAGTGTTTATTTCTCATTACTGTGATGGTATTACCAACACCCAATAAACATACAAGTTCCTTTTACAGTTAAATATTTAGCAATGATTGAGTTAGCGTAATTTAGCGTGCAAGCTAATGCCACAAAATTTGTTATCACGTTACAAAAAGAGCGTTTTCAGTTTTAGAAGAGTTTATTTCTCGCTATCTTTTACATAATATGACAAAGAGGATATATTTACACAAACAAAACAGAGTTTTGCAACTAGCTACCAGCCTGCGACTTTATGTAACCATGCTAACGTCCGCAAAATAAGTTCAGAGGTGTTATTAGGTTCAAAAAATGGCGTTTTTGGTTTTAGAAGTGTTTATTTCTCGCTAGCATTTATATAATATATGTGAGACATGCATATAAACGCAAAGAAAAGCGGTTTTTGAAGAGACCAGCCACTGACATCATGGTGCAGCTATACTCTGATTGGCTGTCATCTCCCGCCACTCAAAAACAAAACAGAACAAATTCAAACAGAATGTGACTTTTTATTAACCTCTTAAAATAAGTCAAGGTTAGCAATCTTTAAACTTGTCCAAGGTCTGTGTCCCAAGAATGTTCCCTGTGAATTTGAAGACTGTGGCAGTAATAGTACTGGACTTATGCTGAACACAGACAGACAGACGGATGGACACTAGGTCTTCACAATACCCGATGGCCATATGTTGGCCTCAGGTAAAATTTCAACTTATCTGTGCACAAGAAAATGTCACCGAAGTACATTAATCAGAATACTATGTTCAGTAAACTGGATTTTCTTTAGAGGGCCTTGGTGAAACAAAATCATGTTCAAGTTTGAACTCCTCTATTCTATTCTCATTTAAGATGTCCGGTTCAAATTTGGTGAAAATCTGATACATTTTTGAATGTTTTTTATTTCACGCATAAAAAAAGTGTGACACATCGCACGCACAGACAGAGTGAAATTCTATATCCCCCATGTACGATGGCTAATAGAGGTCATGAGACTTCCAAAGACAACACAAGCAAATTCAGAAAGCACTTATGAATACAAACAAACAAAAACATCTGCATCAATTCAACAACAGGAATTTGTGTTAAAAAAAAATGTCTTCCAAACTGAGAAAATGCAAGGACACAAACATTGCACAGTCACACAACGCACCCAAAAACACACACACATTGGAAATCTCCACAACACAAGGCAAATACAAGCAAAACATAAATGAATTTCTTCCCAGAGGACTTTGATTGAGTCAGTAAGTCATGATGCTCTATTAGTGTATCTTTATATCTACCTGATCAGTGGAGCTGATTCACTCACTCATCTTCAACCGCTTATCCGGGACTGAGGTCACAGGAGCAAAGCTGATTAAATGTAGTTATTTTTATTTTTAATAATGATTTTGCTTTTAATATAGCTATATTTTTTAGTTTTATTTGTGTATTTGCAATCCAGTAAATTCCTCGTGTTAATATTTCTGTTACATTGTAGAGCTTCACACCAAGTATGTTCTTTGGGTGCATTGTGTGAATTTGCAGCAGATACGCTATGAAATTGTTACATATGCTGTAGATATTATTTGTGTTCTATGTCTTTGCAAGCCCTTTCTACATTTGCAAGATGTTTGATCATGTTTTCTTAATTTGGAAGTGTTGTGGCCTCTCATGGCCACCATACACTTCTAGCCTTATGGTCAACATGGGGAAAACAAATTTCTTAGGTGCATTTGGTTACACACCAAAATTTAATGGATTCCTCCTTACTATTTGACTAAGTTACATGGTTTTGCATAATCCTCCTGAGAGTCAGACAAAGAGACACATCAGCAAACAGTAATGAAGCCATAACTTCATTAGCAGTTTTTTGATTAGTTGTCAAACATTCTAAAATTTAAAAAAAAAATTTTAATCAGTGACAAAATAATCACCCTGCAGGAAAACACGGATTACAGGGACATTTCTCTGTCAGTGAAGCCAATCATTTGAAGCAGCCGAGAAAGCGAACTTAACAGTTCTAATGCTGCAGCCGAGAAACTTAATTTTCCAATTTGTGGGAAGACAAGATGGCAGGAAACAAGCCAATTTGCCACGTGTGCAGCGCACAACAAACCACAGCCTTGCTCCGCAGCGGCCTCATGAGAGGTAATTATCCCTAAAAAAGAATGCCATGCTGTATTAAGATGTAGTCGCATCAAAACGAGGGAGACAGCCTCATTACAAGTAATTATGAGGGAATTAGAAACATCATTTTACTAAACGAGCAAATAATGTCCAGGATATTGAAGAAGCTGCTGCACTTCTGCCGACCGCTGCAAGTCCCATTACAAAAATTGTAGGTCTTTAATAGAATAATGACATGCTTTATCTTCCCGGCCTCTCTCGCAGAGGGACTCGGAGGAGAGGGAAGGGCCGGGGGAGAAAGGGATGTGAAAACAACTGTTGCAGAGCGCTCGAGCCTCAGTGTGGTCTCTTGAGTGTGTAGCATAAGACCTCAAGATAGTCCCCTTATTATCAAACAACAAAACCCAAAGAGCACAAAATTGTATCTCACATCCATTATAGTGTCAAAGGTAATGCTAATGGACTTATCTCGAGAGTAATAGCTGACTTACGTGTGCTGTAGCCTATAATAGTTTGATGCATACTGGACAAAGAATGGCAGTTGAAAGCAGCCAGTTCAAGAAATTTTTGGTAATTTACCAATGAAGCATGATGTTTTTTTTATTGCAGGTCTAATCAAGATATTGTGACAAAATATTGGTGAGGAGAACTTTAACTTGTTGGAAAAGCTTTATATAATAGTTTAAAAATACAGCTTCTTGCGCTTAACCTTTGTTATGTTATAAACAAGATTTTTTTTTTTATAGGATGTGACACTCATGCAGGCCAAAAGAGTTTTACTAGTTTAAAGGTGCAGTGTGTAGAATTTAGGGGCGTTTATTAGAAGAAATGGGAGGTAGCATCCATAGCTGTCTGTTCATTAGCGATTAATTACCTGCAACAACAAATCAATGTTTTTTTTAATCAGTTTAAAATGGGTCTGCATCTCCATGAGATGCAGGACTGAGAGGTATAGAAGATCATTTGTCCCGGCCGCCATGAGATTGTTTAATGATTCTTGTTAATTTAGTTTTACTTCCGTGTGTTTTTATATTTGTCTTATTTATTGGTATTTTATTGTATGGATGAATTGTGTATGTATGTATGTATGTATGCTCTCGGGCAGATGAATTTCCCCTTAAATGGGATGAATAAAGTATTTATCTATGTATCTATCTATCTGAGCTATTCATATCCATACAGGAGTGGCCTCCTCGTGGAGGCCACCATGTTATACGGCCATGTTGATACAGTAGTGCAAAGGGACATAAGGGTACTTATACCACCTTTTAGCATTTTGCAGGGTGGAAAACTGAAGACAAAAGAATAATAATCAGCAGCTGCTCCCCTGTGCACTGTCTACTGGTTGCTATTGCAGGAAAACAAGTTTGAGAACTTTTGTTTTTTTGAGAATTGGAGGACCATACATATTGTTGATCACAAAAGAAGGAAAAAGAGCATGAATCCCTGTTGCTAAAGAAGCAAAAATGTGAAGGGAAAAAAATTCGAGCTGGGCGACAGCATGATACAATCTGCAACCTCGCCATTAGGTGACAGTTAATCCTACACACTGTAGCTTTAACTAATTTGATTTCAGTTCAGTTCAATTACATTTATTTATACAGTGCCAAGTCACAACATAGTGCTGCACATGAGTAAAGTCTAACCTTACATGTAGGCAGCCTTTAGCAAGCACACTGGAAAGTGCAAAGAAAGAATTCCCATTTCAATCAAACAACATAAACCTTTTATGTTAAAAAATAAATAAATAAAATGAATGGCAATGAGTACATTTGCATCTTGGATACAGTGAGATAAATTGACATTTACATCAGTCAATGTGCCCAGATGTTGAACAGTTTGGGGATTCAGTGCCTTATTCAGAGGCACTTTAACACAACCAGTGATCAAACATCTGTTCTCCAATTGAGCAAACTATCCAAAGTATGTTTTGGAGCAAACTAAAAAAAAGATCCCTCATTTTCTATGATATTATTCATTTTGCACTCTCAATTTCATCAAGATCCACCTTGAACTTTTTGAGTTAAATGATGCTATGTGCCAAACATTCTTCTGGATCACAGTTCCAGAATATATTCTGGATCACCTCCAAAACAGAGTCACTTATTTCCTGGAATATTTTCTAGCTCCTCACTAAATGTCATTGAAATCCATTCATTACTTTTTGTGTTATCTTGCTAAGAGACAAACAAATAAACAAACACCAGTTAAAACATTATCACATGGGGGAGGTAATAAGTTTTATAATCTTGTAACTCCCCACATTAAAACTCACCTGGCGAACGTTGATGTACCGGGTCAAGCATAAAGTGACTGTGCTGCTTATGTAACATCTCATAGACATGTCTTCCGCCTGTTTGATGGTTAATGAATGTTTGATGGATGATGGATTAGGAGTAGGTGGCTTTGCAAATGAGACAGATTTTCTTTTCACAGTGGTTATGTTCTAAAATTTGAATAATTTTGTCAAACCTTCACACAACCTTGCGGAGGGATGGAGTGGACCTCTGCCCCCAGTGGCAACGTATAACAGTAAAGGCAAACCTACAGGGAACACTTTGGAAATACGGTGCATACGGAAAGTATTCACAGCTTTTCACTTTTCCACATTTTTTTATGTTACAGCCTTATTCCAAAATGAATGAAATGCATTTTTTTTCCTCAAAGTTCTACACACAATACCCCATAATAACAATGTGAAAAGGGGGGAGGTTAGATTTTTGCAAATTTATTAAAAATGTAAAAACTAAGAAGTCACATGTACATAAGTATTCACAGCCTTTGCCATGAAGCTCATAATTGAGCTCAGGTGCATCCTGTTTCCACTGATCATCCTTGAGATGTTTCTACAGCTTAACTGGAGTCCACCGGGGATAAATTCATTTGATTGGGTATGATTTGGAAAAGCACACACCTGTCTACATATAAGGTCCCACAGTTGACAGTGCATGTCAGAGCACAAACCAAGCATTAAGTCAAAGGAATTGTCTGTAGACCTCTGAGACAGGATTGTCTCAAGACACAAATCTGGGGAAGGGGATAAAACATTTCTGCTGCTTTGAAGTTCTCAATGAGCACAGTAGCCTCCATCATCTGTAAATGGAAGACGTTCAGATCCACCAAGACTCTTCCCAGAGCTGATCGCCCGTCTAAACTGAGCGATCGGGGGAGAAGGTCCTTAGTCAGGGAGATGATCAAGAACCCATTGGTCACTCTGTCAGAGCTCCAGCATTCCTCTGTGGAGAGAGGAGAACCTTCCAGAAGGACAGCCATCTCTGCAGCAATCCACTAATCAGGCCTGTGTGGTAGAGTGGCCAGACAGAAGCCACTCCTTAGTAAAAGGCACATGGCAGCCTGCCTGGTTTGTCAAAAGGCACCTGAAGGACTCTCAGACCATGAGAAACAAAATTCTCTGGTCTGATGAGACAAAGATTGAGCTCTTTGGTGGGAATGCCAGACATCATGTTTGGTGGAAACCAGGCACCATCCCTACAGTGAAGCATGGTGGTGGCAGCATCATGCTGTGGGGATGTTTTTCAGTGACAGAAACTGGGAGACGAGTCAGGATTGAGGGAAAGATGAACACAGCAATGTACAGAGACATCCTGGATGAAAACCTGCTCCAGAGCGCTCTTGACCTCAGACTGGGGTGACGGTTCATGTTTCAGCAGGACAATGACCCTAAACACACAGCCAAGATATCAAAGGAGTGACTTCAGGACAACTCTCTGAATGTCCTTGAGTGGCCCAGCCAGAGTCCAGACATGAATCTGATTGAACATCTATGGGGAGATCTAAAAATGGCTACACCGAAGCTCCCCATCCAACCTGATGGAGCTTGAGAGGTGCTGCAAAGAGGAATAGACAAAGATAGGTGCGCCAAGCTTGTGGCATCATATTGAACAAAACTTAAGGCTGTTATTGCTGCCAAAGGTGCATCAACAAAGTATTGAACAAAGAGTGTGAATACTTATGTCCATGTGATTTTTTTTTTGTTGTTGTTTTTTTGTTTGTTTGTTTTTGTTGTTTTAATAAATCTGCAAAACTTTTGAAAAAAAATAACTTTTCATGTTATCATTATGGGGTGTTGTGAGTAGAATTTTATGTGGGGGGGGGATGAATTTACTCAATTTTGGAATAAGGTTGTAACATAACAAAATGTGGGAAAATTGAAGCACTGTGAATACTTTCCAGATACACTGTAAAAAGAGACTAGAACCTTAAAGGGGATTTTTGTGTGTGTGTGTGTGTGTGTGTGTATGTCATCAAACAACTTTTCACAATTAAACAAGATTTGGGTTTAATGTTAATAATCCTCATACTTCCTCAGTTTTGTCTTTAAATGTAGACGCTCCAGTCATACTGAGTGTTACAATTAGCAGTTTAAAATAAACCCAATTTGCAGGCATCAAAAAGACAAAAGGATTGTTGCAAAAGCCAAGGTCTTTAAATATTCCCACAGTGACAAACTGTCCACATAGATGACATGAAGGAATGTGAAATAAGAGTCCAAATAAAACGTGACCAAGTAATCTAAACACAAGGGAAATCAAGAACCAACAAAACAAAATACAACAACTGCAAGGAGGTGACAAATAATACTCTTGTAATACTCTTGATACTCTTGGTACTTAGAAAACCACAGAGGGAGCAAAGAGAACAAACCAGCAAATGAACAGGTGCTACTTCAATACCAAACCAACTGATGAATAAATCAAGGACAGGTGTGAGATGGGGTCAAAAGGTCAGGAGACAACCAACCAACCAAGAGGTGACTGGGAACGTAAAAAGACAACTAAAGGAAAGAGACAACAAAACATAACCTAAGCAGCAGAACATTCATAAAACCATAATACAAATCTAAGTACATAATTCCACAAACTAACACAGAACTCAAAAATGTATAAAGTGCCAAAGTGAAAAGACAAACAAGAAAACTGAAAGTACAAAGGGAGGCAACACATAATCCACTATGACAGAGACTAAACAATAACCAACACAAAACCAAGATACAACAGCAGAAAACTGATAAGGAGCTCAAAAGTGAATCAATGACAATGACAATAAGACAGAGACAGGGGTGTAGATAGCAGAAAATAAACACACAAGTATCTCGGGGTCTTGTTCACGAGTGAGGGATGGATGGAGCGTGAGATCGATAGACGGATCGGTGCAGCATCTGCAGTGATGCGGTCCCTGTATTGGACCGTCGTGGTGAAGAGAGAGCTGAGTAGGGGGCAAAGCTCTCGATTTACCGATCGATCTACGTTCTGACCCTCACCTATGGTCATGAGATTTGGCTCATGACCGAAAGAACGAGATCGCGAGTACAAGCGGCCGAGATGAGTTTCCTCCGCAGGGTGGCTGGGCGCTCCCTTAGAGATAGGGTGAGGAGCTCGGTCACTCGGGAGAAGCTCGGAGTCGAGCCGCTGCTCCTCCACGTTGAAAGGAGTCAGTTGAGGTGGCTCGGGCATCTTTTCCGGATGCCCCCTGGACGCCTCGCTGGAGAGGTGTTCCGGGCACGTCCCATTGGGAGGAGGCCCCGGGGAAGACCCAGGATACGCTGGAGGGACTACATCTCTCGGCTGGCTTAGGAACGCCTTGGGGTTCCCCCGGAGGAGCTGGGGGAGGTGTGTGTGGATCGGGAGGTCTGGGCGGCTTTGCTTGAGCTGCTGACCCCGTGACCCGACTCTGGATAAAGCAGAAGAAAATGGATGGATGGATGGATGGATGGATGGATGGATGGATGGATGGATACACAGAAACAAGACAGAGGACTAAATACCAACCCAGAAACATATGGACACGGCTGACAGACACAGACACACAACAGTGTTGGCCTGAAAAAAAGCTTCCATTAGATTTGGGTGATATATGTCAAAAGCTCATACCTGGATTCCTGCTTGTGTGACACGCCCACACAGTCTGCAGGTGGATGGGGGCGTGGCCAGCAGCAGTTTCCTTCCATTTAAAGTGACCAACAAAGACACAGACAGTTCTTTGAAACCTGACGCTGGGTAACTTTTAAGATTATGTCAGGAGGAGATCCATATCATCTGCTGTGCATCTAATTAAATTAATTAAGTTAGATCCATTCTGCTGTGCACATGTAATTGTCATGTGACTATTTACAAAATAAAAACATTGCATGTGCGTATAAATCAATGAATACATTTTTAAAATTCCCCATACAAAATAAAAGCAGTTTTCTGTGTCATTAAAGACATCATACATCAGCTGTTTTGGGCAGTTTCACCCACGTAATCACACGCATGGATGCAGAACAGATCTAGCAGACGGTATAGATAGTACTGACACCTCATCAACTTAGTGTGGAGCAGGTAGGTCAGTGGGATAAATATGCAGACACAGGTTTGATTCCTGGTCATGCTATCTTGCCACAGCAAAACAAGATACTTTAATCTGCATTGTCTCAGTCCACCCAGCTGTAAATGGGTACTAGCCGTGGCAACCCATCCAGGGAGCTTTGTAAACTATCTTCTGCTTCACCCTACAGAATCCAGGGATAAACACCAGTACCAACTGGCTTTTAGAATTGCATAGGACTTACTTTGTTCTTCTCAGTGTCTATGGGGTATTCTTGGAAACAAAAATCAATGTCTGTTTTTACAACACTTGGCTACCTGTAGCTTCCTGAAAATGTGTATCACATGACCCTTTTAAAATGTATACCAAATCATTTCCCAAAAATATACCTGACAAAGGTTTGGATAGCACACCAGCACAAGCAGCGAGAATATCCAAACATATTTGTCTTTTAAATGACAGTAACGTACTCTAGTTGCCAATGGGATACTGTTATTCTACAGTGTTACTGTACTGTTATTTTACAGTGTGCCAACTGTAATCCACAACGGTTTATTACTGTAAAAAGATTACAGTACTGTCAACTGTTAAATTACAATAACCAGTTGTGGTTGCCACACTAATTCTGCAAAAAACAAACCAACAAAAAAGTAAAACAATTAAATAATGCAAATTTCTTCATATTAATGTAGTAATATTGTAGAATAGCAGTATAGTAACACTGGACAACAACAGTATAGTAATATTGTAGAATAGCAGTATGGTAACACTGGAGAATAACAGTATAGTAACACTGGAGAATAACAGCATAGTAATACTGGAGAATAACAATATAGTAACACTGGAGAACAACAGTATAGTAACACTGAAGAATAACAGTATAGTAACACTGGAGAACAACAGTATAGTAATATTGTAGAATAGCAGCATAGTAACACTGGAGAACAACAGTATAGTAACGCTGAATAATAACAGTGTAGTAACACTGGAGAACAACAGTATAGTAACACTGAAGAATAACAGTATAGTAACACTGGAGAACAACAGTATAGTAATATTGTAGAATAGCAGTATGGTAACACTGGAGAACAACAGTATAGTAACACTGGAAAATAACAGTATAGTAACACTGGAGAATAACAGTATAGTAATACTGAAGAAAAACAGTATAGTGAAACTGCAGAATAACAGTATAGTAACACTGGAGAATAACAATATAGTAACACTGGAGAACAACAGTATAGTAACACTGAAGAATAATAGTATAGTAACACTGGAGAACAACAGTATAGTAATATTGTAGAATAGCAGCATAGTAACACTGGAGAACAACAGTATAGTAACGCTGAATAATAACAGTGTAGTAACACTGGAGAACAACAGTATAGTAACAGTGAAGCATAACAGTGTAGTAACACTGGAGAATAACAGTATAATAATGCTGAAGAATAACAGTGTAGTAACACTGGAGAATAACAGTATAATAATGCTGAAGAATAACAGTGTAGTAACACTGGAGAATAGCAGTATAGTAACACTGGAGAACGACAGTATAGTAACACTGAAGAATAACAGTATAGTAACACTGGAGAATGACAGTATAGTAACACTGGAGAACGACAGTATAGTAACACTGAAGAATAACAGTATAGTAACACTGGAGAACAACAGTATCGTAACACTGAAGAATAACAGTGTACTAACACTGGAGAATAGCAGTATAGTAACACTGGAGAACAACAGTACAGTAATATTGTAGAATAGCAGTATAGTAACACTGGAGAACAAAAATATAGTAACACTGGAGAATAACAGTATAGTAACACTGGAGAACAACAGTATCGTAACACTGAAGAATAACAGTGTACTAACACTGGAGAATAGCAGTATAGTAACACTGGAGAACAACAGTACAGTAATATTGTAGAATAGCAGTATAGTAACACTGGAGAACAAAAATATAGTAACACTGGAGAATAACAGTATAGTAACACTGAAGAATAACAGTATAGTGAAACTGCAGAATAACCATATAGTAACACTGGAGAATAACAATATAGTAACACTGGAGAACAACAGTATAGTAACACTGAAGAATAACATTGTAGTAACACTGGAGAATAGCAGTATAGTAACACTGGAGAACAACAGTATAGTAATATTGTAGAATAGCAGTATAGTAACACTGGAGAACAACAATATAGTATCAGTGGAGAATAACAATATAGTAATACTGCAGAAAAACGGTATAGTGAAACTGCAGAATAACAGTATAGTAACACTGGAGAATAACAATATAGTAACACTGGAGAACAATAGTATAGTAACACTGAAGAATAACAGTATAGTAACACTAGAAAATAGCAGTATAGTAACACTGGAGAACAACAGTATAGTGATATTGTAGAATAGCAGTATAGTAACACTGGAGAACAACAATATAGTATCAGTGGAGAATAACAATATAGTAATACTGCAGAAAAACAGTATAGTGAAACTGCAGAATAACAGTATAGTAACACTGGAGAACAGTACAGTAATATTGTAGAATAGCAGTATAGTAACACTGGAGAATAACAGTATAGTAACACTGAAGAATAACAATATAGTGAAACTGCAGAATAACCGTATAGTAACACTGGAGAATAACAATATAGTAACACTGGAGAACAACAGTATAGTAACACTGAAGAATAACAGTGTAGTAACACTGGAGAATAGCAGTATAGTAACACTGGAGAACAACAGTATAGCAATATTGTAGAATAGCAGTATAGTAACACTGGAGAACAACAATATAGTATCAGTGGAGAATAACAATATAGTAATACTGCAGAAAAACAGTATAGTGAAACTGCAGAATAACAGTATAGTAACACTGGAGAATAACAATATAGTAACACTGGAGAACAATAGTATAGTAACACTGAAGAATAGCAGTACAGTAACACTGAAGAATAGCAGTACAGTAACACTGGAGAATAGCAGTATAGTAACACTGGAGAACAACAGTATAGCAATATTGTAGAATAGCAGTATAGTAACACTGGAGAACAACAATATAGTATCAGTGGAGAATAACAATATAGTAATACTGCAGAAAAACAGTATAGTGAAACTGCAGAATAACAGTATAGTAACACTGGAGAACAACAGTATAGTAATATTGTAGAATAGCAGCATAGTAACACTGGAGAACAACAGTATAGTAACGCTGAATAATAACAGTGTAGTAACACTGGAGAACAACAGTATAGTAACACTGAAGAATAACAGTATAGTAACACTGGAGAACAACAGTATAGTAATATTGTAGAATAGCAGTATGGTAACACTGGAGAACAACAGTATAGTAACACTGGAAAATAACAGTATAGTAACACTGGAGAATAACAGTATAGTAATACTGAAGAAAAACAGTATAGTGAAACTGCAGAATAACAGTATAGTAACACTGGAGAATAACAATATAGTAACACTGGAGAACAACAGTATAGTAACACTGAAGAATAATACTATAGTAACACTGGAGAACAACAGTATAGTAATATTGTAGAATAGCAGCATAGTAACACTGGAGAACAACAGTATAGTAACGCTGAAGAATAACAGTGTAGTAACACTGGAGAATAACAGTATAATAATGCTGAAGAATAACAGTGTAGTAACACTGGAGAATAGCAGTATAGTAACACTGGAGAACGACAGTATAGTAACACTGAAGAATAACAGTATAGTAACACTGGAGAACGACAGTATAGTAACACTGGAGAACGACAGTATAGTAACGCTGAAGAATAACAGTATAGTAACACTGGAGAACAACAGTATCGTAACACTGAAGAATAACAGTGTACTAACACTGGAGAATAGCAGTATAGTAACACTGGAGAACAACAGTACAGTAATATTGTAGAATAGCAGTATAGTAACACTGGAGAACAAAAATATAGTAACACTGGAGAATAACAGTATAGTAACACTGGAGAACAACAGTATCGTAACACTGAAGAATAACAGTGTAGTGAAACTGCAGAATAACCGTATAGTAACACTGGAGAATAACAATATAGTAACACTGGAGAACAACAGTATAGTAACACTGAAGAATAACATTGTAGTAACACTGGAGAATAGCAGTATAGTAACACTGGAGAACAACAGTATAGTAATATTGTAGAATAGCAGTATAGTAACACTGGAGAACAACAATATAGTATCAGTGGAGAATAACAATATAGTAATACTGCAGAAAAACAGTATAGTGAAACTGCAGAATAACAGTATAGTAACACTGGAGAATAACAGTATAGTAACACTGGAGAACAATAGTATAGTAACACTGGAGAACAATAGTATAGTAACACTGAAGAATAACAGTATAGTAACACTAGAAAATAGCAGTATAGTAACACTGGAGAACAACAATATAGTATCAGTGGAGAATAACAATATAGTAATACTGCAGAAAAACAGTATAGTGAAACTGCAGAATAACAGTATAGTAACACTGGAGAACAGTACAGTAATATTGTAGAATAGCAGTATAGTAACACTGGAGAATAACAGTATAGTAACACTGAAGAATAACAATATAGTGAAACTGCAGAATAACCGTATAGTAACACTGAAGAATAACAATATAGTAACACTGGAGAACAACAGTATAGTAACACTGAAGAATAACAGTGTAGTAACACTGGAGAATAGCAGTATAGTAACACTGGAGAACAACAGTATAGCAATATTGTAGAATAGCAGTATAGTAACACTGGAGAACAACAATATAGTATCAGTGGAGAATAACAATATAGTAATACTGCAGAAAAACAGTATAGTGAAACTGCAGAATAACAGTATAGTAACACTGGAGAATAACAATATAGTAACACTGGAGAACAATAGTATAGTAACACTGAAGAATAGCAGTACAGTAACACTGGAGAATAGCAGTATAGTAACACTGGAGAACGACAGTATAGTAACACTGAAGAATAACAGTATAGTAACATTGGATAATAGCAGTATAGTAACACTGGAGAACGACAGTATAGTAACACTGAAGAATAACAGTATAGTAACACTGGAGAATAGCAGTATAGTAACACTGGAGAACGACAGTATAGTAACACTGGAGAATAACAGTATAGTAACACTGGAGAATAGCAGTATAGTAACACTGGAGAACGACAGTATAGTAACACTGAAGATTAACAGTATAGTAACACTGGAGAATAGCAGTATAGTAACACTGGAGAACGACAGTATAGTAACACTGAAGAATAACAGTGTAGTAACACTGGAGAATAACAGTATAGTAACACTGAAGAATAAAAAATTAAAATGGAAATCTGTTGCAATGTATGCTTGACACCCAAACATCCCTTGGTTCAAGGCCAGCCATGCCCTATTCCCCATGTACATCTGGAGTTGCACCAGGAATGACATCCAGCTTTAAACTTGTGCCAAATCAACATCTGATATAGTAACCTCAAATGAAATGACAATGACATGAGAAGCCATTAGAAGTATAAAAGACAAAAAAATTACCTTAAATATCCTTTTCATATGCTACGTTTGCCATGTCTCTTTTGCCTCGTAACAAATTTCTCTTCTGTTAAGGAGATGGGCCTACAGAGGGGGGAACAAACACAATTTCCCTTCAGCTCCTTCATTTCCAGTTGATATAAAACAGAATCGTGAAAAATCACTTCTGGTCCAAGCTCTCCTTTTTAACCATTAACCCATAAATACAGAAGCTGGTTAAAGCCAGTGGATGACAGGGCCTGCCTCAAAAACCTTGTTACGCTCCCCTCAAATTCATTTAGGGAGCAAACAGGTCTTGAGAGTTGTCTGGCTTAATGCACTGCGATCGCCTTTAAAACCCTCGTCTTGAGGCAGACTGCGCAGGTCGTGCATCTGCTCCCGCTGTTATTCTTCATGACTCTAATATAAAGACGCACAAACCCTCTTTAAATCAGATGGTGGTAAATATGTTAAGAGATGGCTGAAAATTCTTAATTCAAATAGACAGAGTGCAGGGACAGAATGTTTTTTCTTTAAAAAATGAAATAATTGGACATTATAAATTACTGAAAAGAAAATGTTGTTAGAGCCTATTAAACTTAATGGGGTCTCTATTAAATTAGTTTTGATCTCCATCATTTTATCCCAAGATGTAAAAGAGATGGTATCTTGAGGTTTTAGTGTAATTTATTATGATCCTGTAAATATGCTGTAGAAAAAAAATCCTGAGAATCAATTTTCCCTCTCCACACTGTGTGTAGGCCACAGTTTCCATTACTCCCATCATAAATTATAGCGCAGAATGAATTACACTTGCTTTTCACCTTAGCAGGCAGGTTTGATGAATCCTAAGGCACAACACATCATCTCAACAAATCTTCATCACCATGCCAGTCGCTGTCTCTTTGCAGTTTAAACCACTTCAAATCATTTTCATTGCCCTGCTATTAAAATTTGTAATTCACACCTGTCATTGGAGTGATGCATAGTTACACCGCACCCCTCCTCTGCCTGCACCTATCGCTCTCTTTCACTTTCTCATCACCACGTCTTTCTCTCTCATGCGCCTTCCTGTAAATCAAACAACCTGCAGGTGACAGGTCATGCAGATTTCCCACAAGTCAGCGGGGTGCAAACATCCATCCCGAACAGCGGCCCTTTTGCCGTCACACCTGATGACATAATGACCGCTTGGAAACTAATAAACAGCTTCATTCAAGCAAAGCTATTGCTCCTTTTCATAAGCTCCCCCATCCTTCTATCTTCCGCTCGCCTATCTGTCACAAATTCATCCTCCTGCACCTCACCTCTTTACTGCTGCTGGAGCTGCCCATAAATCAGCGTTGTTGTTTAACGCTCTCCATTTTTCCCAGAAACGCAGCGCGGCTGTTGCAGAAATTGGGTCAGGCATAATCTGCAGGGCAGCAGAGCCTGGCTCGTTGGGATTCTGCTGTAGGTGATGTAGCCATTAGCACACAGTGAGAGATCAGCAGGATGGGTGGGAGCAGGCGGCGGAGGCGGCGGTACCGGTGTACCTCATGCATGATGTGACACCCAAGAAAAGCTGGCGGATGACACAGTTTTATCGCTCCCCATCAACCATCAACATTTGCACGTTATAGGCCTCTGTGGCACCGCGCTGCATTTACATGTGGTGAATTCTGATGATAAACTGTGACTAAACCAACTGACTGATAGTGCTCAGAGTTTAAACAAGCTGAGTATAGCTTCCAAAATGTACAGTGCACATTGTTCAGAACTCAGAGATGTAACTGATGCAGTAATTTAGCACACAGGTGGGGAGGGGAGGGGGGAAGCAGCTTCGATAAATGACAACTGGAGTCCTGAACTTTGACAATATGCCTCTTTATTAGGTTTCCCCTTACAAGGCCCAATGCTTGACAGTCATAAGATGCAGACTTCAAATGACAGAAAATCCCCCCCAGGGGCATGATTGGCTCATGACAGCGACCTTTGCAAGGGGTTTTATCTGCATGTAAGATTCCTCTGTGTCACCTTTTAAAAGGAAGCTTTGCTGTGCAGTGGTTATAACTTCAAAATCAATTTAAAAAAAAATGATAATGAGATGTGCAACAAAAACACCAGCAATGCAGTTTTTCTCCTCTTTATGTTCAGAAAACAAGCAATTCGGGAGCATTACTTTTCAGACAGCATCCATCCAGATGTATTTACTGCAGAAATCTGAGGTGCAACATGCGGTTAAAATCGGAGGCGCTGCAACAGCCTCCCATTTTACGGATGCAGAGATGCATCAGCCAAAAACCTGTTAAATATGATGGCCTCTCACATTTTCAAAATGAATGTCATGTTCTTTATGTTACATGTTAAGTAATTACTATGAGAAGTTTGAAATATATGTATAACAGAATTGTGTGAAAATGTTGGGCATAATTTCTTTAAAAAACATAACTGCAAAAATGTATATATATAAACAACTAAATGATGTGGGATAAAGCATGCCAGAAAATAAAATAAATATCTTGTGTGACCATTGTTATTATTATTATTGTCATAGAATCACCAAAAAATTATTATCAGTGAACAATCCCATTGTTTTCCTGGAACATCTCATCTATCAATTCATTATTGGAGTATTTATTATCCCCCTGTTTGCCTTTGTGACATCATGCAAACAAAGCCGTCATGATTTATTAATCTAAAAAATGTCTGTTACTTCTCTTAATAAAATTGGAAGAATTATTAAGTTATTATTTGGAACCTTCACATTTGCACACTGATAAAGAAAAACACATTTAAATGGAAACACAAGGCTGTCTAAGACTTTTGCACAGTAATGTGTGCAGAATGTAAAAGCAGTGGAAAAAAAATGTTGTGTGCAAATAGTATATACAAAATAAAAACACACAAACATAAGCACAAATTAAATGAAGCAAATGCAGTTTTCACTGAAATAGAAAATTTATTGAATGAGAATGTTCTTAATGAAGGACCAAATTCCACATAAACAATCGTATATTTCCTCAGAAGGACCGGTTAACCAGTGCTAATGCTTTGCAGTATGTCTGATAAGCAATTATGGGTAAAATCTGAGTGAAAGCATCATTATTTTTTTAACGTGACTTGAAGGAAAAATTTTATGTATTAGCTGAAAAATAAAAGTAAAAAATATTGTAGTTAATTATACACATTGTGTATTTTATACATACATGAGGAAGCTTGATTGCTTTCTTGTGAGACGTGGAGCTTACTGCATAATAAGATTTAAATCAGCAAATAAAGTGAAACAATATACAGGCGGTTTTTGTAGGATATTCACAAGTGTCGTTTTTGTGCGTCTTTACGCACGGAGTGGGTCAGTACTCAATCTTGTTATACAGGTTGTATAACGGTAAAGCTGGCAGGTTGCTTCCCGGGTAATACAGGGGCGTCGGGAAGGCGATGGAGCGCGGAACAGGAACGCGCAGTAAGGAGTTATCTCTGAAAACCAGCGGCATCCCCACCAGTGTCTGTGCGGACGCGTGTGCCATGTTGGCCGCCTCCAGTTCCGCCGAGAGCTGCCGTTTCCACTTGTTCCTCCGGTTCTGGAACCACGTCTTCACCTGAGTCTCCGTCAGCTGCAGGCTGGAAGCTAAGCAGGCCCGCTCCGAGCTGCTCAGGTAGCGCTTCATGTCGAAGGTGGACTCCAGCTGGTACACCTGACTCCGTGAGAAAACCGTGCGCGTCTTCTTCTTGGCCGAGCCGCCCTGCTTGTCCGCAGCGTCCGTCTGTCGCTCCTCCGACAGAGGAGACATTTGGTGGCACGGTCGCTCCTGCTCCTCCTTATAGTCCGGCAGCAGAGGCTGCGGCAGGTGGTGCGGCCGCCGTGCGTGCGCGTCGTTCCCAGACAGGAGTCCTTTCGTTGGACCTAAAACATGAACACTTCTTGATATTCAAGAAACTCAAAAAAAAAAAAAATACACCATATAATTTATGAAGTATCTCTCCCTCTTTTAAAAACTGTAAATTAATTAAATCCAGCTGTATTTTACGCTCAATTGAGGACGGCCAGTGGAACCATTTGGAAACATGGTTCATCAATTAGGGGAATCAATTAAATTTGAAATGAGAGAGGTAATTATTCGACCTTACACTCTTCCACCGCTGCACACAAACAAGTGGGTGGATGGAGTGCATGAAATTATAGGCTACAAATTTAAAAAAAAAAATAAAAAAAAAAAAAAAGGAGAGACGCCTGGTGATTTTGTTTTCACTAATTAATCCCAAACTCCTCTGCAAATTTTATGGGCACGAAAAAAAATTCACATCACCCAGGCAACAGGCATCTTTGCTCCAAAACAATGCGCGAAATGACTTTTTTTTTCCCCCTTTCTTTCCTAAAATGTGCAAATTTAACAATTCATAATAGCATTCCTCACCTAAACATGAGAAGTTGTGGGTTTGGTGCTGGTTGCATGGTTCGCTGTGACCCGTGTCGGAACAGAAGCAGTCTGCTGAGTCCTCCCCTCCGCTGCACTCATCCTCCGAGGACACGGACAGTGAGCGTCTCCGCTGCGCCGGCGGCGGCCCCTTGGAGAGCTCCTTGGTCCCGGTGCGCGGCGCGTCGTTCGGCGTCCCTAAAATCGACTGGATGGTGAAGCTGGAAATCGGGCCCGACGAGCATTTGCTCCCGCTGTCTTCTGCGCTACTCATTCTCGCTTCATAACAGTAATCGCAGTATTGACTGAATCTGCCTCTGTCTTGTATTCCGTTAATGGTTTCTGCGCGACTGGTGCGTAAAAATCGGCCACGACCGCGGTGGTCCTTTTTTTTTTTTTTTTTTTTTTTTTGGACTTTTGCATGGAAGGAGTTGGAGTTGTTTTTTCTAGAGCTCGAGGAACATGAGTGTAATCCCGGTCCTCCTCCCCGCACTGTGGATCGGAGGCAGGGGGGTGACGTCGCCCTATTTGCATGTAGGTAAGACGCTTCGGAGCCAATCACAGACTCTGACTTAAACCCGCAAATTTTAAACTCCTGTCAATATTTGGAACCGAGGACAGCGAGACACATGAAGAAGGATGTAATGACTACAAAGATTTGACCACAATAATGATTACACACACGTTTTTAGCATAAATCATATATATATATATATATATATATATATATATATATATATATATATATATATATATATATATATATATATATATAAAGTGTGTGTGTGTGTGTGTGTGTATACACTATATATGTACTTTTTCTGGGTCAGACTCAAAACTGAGTGGTTCTCCATCTTTTGCATTCTGAGAAACCAACATTTCTCAAGAATGTGTCAAGTTTTCACTCACTGGGTGCAATGTTGAAAAATGTTTTCTCAGAATGCAAAAGATGGAGAACCACACCGCCCTGCAATAGACTAGCGTCCTGTCCAGGTTGTACCATGCCTCATGCCCTATGACTGCTGGGATAAACTCCATACCCCACCCCACCCTCATGACTCTTAATTGGAGGAGTGGGTAAAGATGATGGATGGATGGCTGTATGGATGTATAGATAGAGAACCACACTACTTTTTCTAGGTCAGGCTCAAAATTTCCCAGTCGCCCTTCATATGTATGTCTAATCTATGTCTAGATTCATAGACATATATCTATCTAATCTATATCTATTGAATGATAGACTTGTCTGTCTAATCTCTATCTACACATTCATAGACATATATATATATATATATATATATATATATATATATATATATATATATATATATATATCATATCATATCACATTGTGAGGAAATGAATTGCCATCAAATATATATCAAATCGCATTGAATCAGACAGGGTGAATCGCATCATATCATCAGTATTGTCATGTATCGCTATATGTATCGTATTGCTGGTGTATCGAGGTGATTATCAAATCATTGTCAGTGAGGAGATTCACATGCCTAGTATCTATAGATTGATAGATATATCTATCATATCATTAGCCATAGATTCATAGACATTTATATGTCTATAATCTGTATCAATAGATTCATAGACATGTATCCATCTAATCTGTATGTACAAATTCATAGACATGCATCTGTCTAATCTGTATCTACAGATTCATAGACAGATTTATCTCTCTAATGTGTATCTATAGATTGATAGACCTGTCTGGTTAATCTTTATCTATAGTTTGAAAGAAGTGTCTATCTAATCTGTATCTAAAGATTGATAGACTCATGTATCTATTTCATCTGTATCTGCAGATTCATAAACGTATCTCTATTATCTGTATCTATAGTATGATAGACATGTCAGTCTAAACTGTATCTATAAATTGATAGATATATCTGTCAAATCATTAGTCACAGATTCAGAATTTCTATGTCTGTGATGTATGTCTAATCTGTATCTATAGATTGATAGACACGTGTATCTAGCTAATCTGTGTCTGCAGATATGTCTGTCAACTGATAGACATATAGATATCTATAAACTGAACATTATAGATTGGCAGACATATCTAGGAGGGTTGCTGAAAGATTTTGCCTCCAGTGTGATTATTTTAATAACCATCAAGACATCGAAGTGAAACTGGTATGAGAATAATTAATTTAATGACTATGTTACGCCAAATGCTTTTTTCCTGAAATTTTAGGGATGCACAGAATTCCCTTCATGCTGGGTTAGCCCAGGCAGCAATAGCAATTGATTACTCTTAGCCAAACCAGTAAAAATACAGCATTTTTCATACATTTATTGAACAGTTAAGGGCACAGGCAGCAGTCTCTTCTTCATTAGAATTTTACAGTAGAGTATCAGCAGTGAGTATTGGCCAAAAGGACAGTTTACCATCATGTCCCATGTTTCATAAATCTATACATTTAACAGTGTCACCAGCAATATACTGTAAATATTCATAAAATGGAAAACACACACACACACATTTACTATCTGCAATTTTAAGGTTTGGTTAAATACAGAGTTTGAGTTCTTGTTGAGCCATACAACACTGTTAATGTGAATAAGATTTGCACATAGTTTTTTTAGTATGCTTATGTACTCAAAATACATTGTTAGAACTTTAACTTGAAACTCATTTCAAGTAAAATGAACTTTGTTAAGATGAGATAAATCATCTTAAATGAGCATAACAATGTAATGTCCTAAGAAGTTTAACCAAGTGTGCTACAGCTCAAGAAAGCAGTTAAATCCTGAGCTGAGGATCTTCTGGTTTGTGAACAGTCTGTTTGACCAAATAAGCCATATACACTGATTTCACTGTGATAACACATACTGCAACTATCTTGACTTCCCTCAAGGTTAAAATATCTGTCAAACACTGAAGCTTTATCAAGGAGTTCCTCGGATCACCGTAAAACCCGATAAATTAATTTCATGCAAAAGATTTAATGAAATTGTTTGCATTAAAAAAATTAAATGGTACCAACTATCAACTTTTTTATTTTATTTTATTTTACTTTTAATGGCAATGTTACTCTCTTTCTTTTCTGGTTTACTCAGAGTCAGATAGTATATATGCTGGAAACAATCAACAAAAGTAAAATGGTATTGTTGCACCATTATGGGAAGAAAGTGCACTGGTTTAAAGCATGTTGTTCTGAAACTGTAAAGTTGGTGGATCAGTTCCTGGGCACTCCTGTCTGACAAGGTCACTGTGAAAACGTCATTAAATCCCAACATGCTCTAAACTTTTCCTTGAAATGCACAGAAATGTCCACAGATTGCCATATATCATTAAAATACTTGGTGCAGGTTCAGTCATATGGTGCATTAAAATGCAACATGTTTATCTATTGTGCACCCTGATAGGTTCAGTCACTTAGGATGACCTCACAAGGACCTGTCTTCTTCTATTAACCTGGTGAAATGGTCGCATTGCTGCCTGGGAACTAATACAGCGGCAGAACTCATTTTTTCTGGAAATAATAAACTCATTCCACGTCCATTATCTGCAATTAAGAATTAATTTGATCATTACTGAGCTAATCTGCCTCGTGATGACCACGCATGGAGTGGAGGCCGGCTAATTGATTGACTAATTGATTGGCGGCGGTGGGGGCTGAGCACACACAGGCACAGGCACACTTCCCACCACGCCCCTCCTCGTGCTCCCCATTCTGTCTCTCTGTCTCTCTCTCTCTCTGTCTCTCTCTCTCTCTCTGGGTCTGGACAGCTGCTGTGCTCGAGCCGGCGGTTGTGCACATTATCCCTCTTTTACTGCTTTGTAAGAGAGCCCTGGACACATTACAAATGGTCATATTTAATCATGTCACTGACCTTCCCGGTAGCCAGACGATATTCAGCCTTCTTTCCCCAAAACATCTTAAGCAGTGGTCTCAAAATCAAATTATCTAAGGGTCACTGGTCAGGTTCACTTCACACAGGAGGTGACCACTTTGGCGATCACAGAGTCCAAGAAAGGAGAGGAAAAATATCAGCAAATTATAAGCAAGCGTGATTGTTGCTTGACTTTTCCTCAGAAAAGCACAAAACTGGCAGTGCTCAAAGCCCAATGATCTGATATCATTAATACCAACATTTTTCAGTGTGTCTTTATTTCTGGTTGTTTCCTAACAAATCATGCAGCAAAGTGCTATGTTTGCTATGTGGTGCAAAGTGGAGCACAACCACAGCACACAACTCGGCACAAGTGTCAAAGCTACTTTCTACTAGTCACAGATGTCATTGTTCACCATATTTTCATGGCACATTTTGTATGATATGATATGAAAAGTGATCATATTTTCTGGAGTATAAGTCACACTTTTTTTCTTTTTTCCCTGTATTATCAGCTCTTTAATTTGGAATTTTGTGCATTGTTGTAGTGCACTTTTTATTATTAACATTATTTTATTTTATTCATTCATTCATTCATCTTCTACCGCTTAGTCCAATTAAGGGTCGCAGGGGGGCTGGAGCCTATCCCAGCAGCCATAGAGCGTGAGGCGGGGTACACCCAGGACAGGACGCCAGTCTGTCGCAGGGCCACAAACAAACACAGACACACCCACACACACACCTACGGACAATTTTAAAGATTCCAATCCATCTAACCCGCATGTCTTTGGATGTGGGAAGAAACCGGAGCACTCGGAGGAAACCCACGCAAACACGGGGAGAACATGCAAACTCCACACAGAAAGGCCACGGGAATTGAACCCACGACCTTCTCGCTGTGAGGCAACAGTGCTAACCACTAAGCAGCCGTGCTGCCCTATTTTATTTTATTATTAGAGTTTATTTTGTTTAATGCTTTGATTTCTATGAAAGTCTTGTATAAATAGTCAATATAATTGTTAATAATGAACGTGTGATTTTTCAGTGTATAAGTTGCACTGGAGTACAAGTCACAGGACTTAAACTAGTAAAAAAAAAATATATATATATATATATATATATATATATATACAACTTATACTCCAGAAAATACAGTAAGCATTCCATTTCATGCACACTGGTACGAATTCCGACAGGCATGCGCAGCACGTTTCGCTTAAAATGTTTAGAAACGCATGCTTGCATTGTGGTTCAAGTTATGGTCAGGTTTTGTTTTTTTCATTAACCATAATAATAAGGAAAAGATAACTTACAGTTTTTTTTGTTTGTTTGTTTGTTTGTTTGTTTTTTTGCTCGGATAATCAGCCATCATCTTGTCAATCATGTTATCACAGCTTCCCAGCTGGATTTGCTGTGGATGCTGTTTGATTTTTCATAGAATCACGGCACCAGAAAATGTGTTTGTGCTCCAGAGTTCCAGAGGAGATACGTTTTCAGCAATATCTATGTGTTGCTGCGAAAAAACAATTATAAAACATTTGCCCACCCCTATGTCCCTCCAGCATTAAGAGGATAAATACTTTCATGAACTGAGGATGTAAAATCTTCACTCCTGCTCTGGACCCATTTGAAAGAATTGCACTGGGCCACCTGTTTTTCTCAACCTGCATGGCCCCCAACCATTCCTCTCATACTCTGATCTGGAACAACTCAGTCTCATGGCAGTTCTTGACAGCATTATGAAAAAAGTCAATTAATCTATGGGTTCATGATACCATCATGAAAATGTGGAGCTTTTCGTGATGGGGGAATGAACAAATTCATTTTGTGACAGGGCACGAAATGTGGGGCGGGGGGGTCACCCAGCCTCACAGCATTCGTGAGGCATTCGTGAGTTCGTGACGGCATTACGGTTCGTGGTATCATCACGAAAATGGGGTGCTTTTTTCGACAGGGGCACAAATTCATTTTATGACAGGGACACGAAATGCGGGGTGACGGGGGAGTCTGGAGGGGTTAATGGTTAGGGTTAGGGGAAGGGCAACACTTACGTTATGGTTATGGCAAAAGTTAGAAGAAAGGGGAGGATTATAAATATTACAGTAAAAAATGTGTCACAAAATGGGGCACATTTTGTGACTTGGGCACAAAATGCGGGGTGGCGGGGATCACCCATTCTCACTGTAGTTTGTGATGGCATTACAAAAAGTCAGTTAATCTATGGGTTTGTGATAGCACCACGAAAATGGGGTGCTTTTCATGACAGGGGCACAAATTCATTTTATGATGGGGCACGAAATGCGGGGTGACGGGAATCACCCAGTCTCACGGTTGTTTGTGACATTACGAAAGTCAATTAAGCTATAGTTTTGTGATATCGTCACAAAAATGGGGTGTTTTTCTTAACAGGGACACAAATTTATTTTATGAAGGGGCACGAAATGCGGGGTGACGGGGGAGTCTGGAGGGGTTAATGGTTAAGGTTAGGGGAAGGGCAACACTTACGATATGGTTATGGTAAAAGTTAGGAGAAAGGGGAGGATTATAAATATTACAACAAAAAACGTGTCACGAAAATGGGGCACATTTTGTGACTTGGGCACGAAATGCGGGGTGGCGGGGATCACCCAGTCTCACTGTAGTTTGTGACGGCATTACAAAAAGTCAGTTAATCTATGGGTTTGTGATAGCATCACGAAAATGGGGTGCTTTTCATGACAGGGGCACAAATTCATTTTATGATGGGGCGCTAAATGTGGGGTGACGGGGATCAAACTTACAAATCACAAGCTGCAGGGTGAGACACGACACCACCGATGTCTTGTCTGTCACTCATTCACTCGTCATGTATAGCTTAGGCATAGCTCACTCACTGGAAAATTAAATCATTTATTTTATTTTTATTTTTTACACGAAATACCAATGTAACTTCCATGCAACTCAAAATCTGTCATCAACCAGAAGCAGGAATTGGAAGCAAACACTGTATTAGGTCTTTGCTTGTGGTAGCAAATTACACCTCATGGCACTCGGCCAACCTCGAATGACGTTAAGCAGCATGATGAAAATGGCCAAGCTAGTTCTGAGTGACCTCTTATGGCTGGTTTTGGCCTCATTCACCAGGTGTCAGTTAGGGTCACATCATCTGCTCCTGAACATTAGCAGAGTGTCTTATGATACACAGGAGCTAAAAAAAAGTGCTATTCTGGGTGCCACCATGTTGGCGGTGCTTACTCCGCCCACATCCCAGCTAATCCATAAATGGGTAAAAAGGTGAAGTGTGGGTGAAACCTTGCCTGACCTGGGCAGGATGAATGAATCTGAAAATGCCCCTATCTCAGTGACTGAAGAAACTAAAGGCTAACAGGCTAACATTCATTGGGGTGCTTTATTAAAGCATATTGTTGGGGACTGGGCACGGGTTGCTTAGGTGTGATTATTAAAAATCATGACCACCTTATTTCCTTAGTAATCATGGATTAGCTGGACCTAACATCATCAAGCTACTGATAGCTGCTAAAAGTGCTAATGCCGCTAACACGCAAAATTAAACATGAAAATTTCACTCAAGAGAAATACTGGAGCGCAGATCTGCTCAGACAATTAACCACAGAGCAAGCCATGTTATTACAGATATTTAGAATAAAATGCTCAAAAAGGACAGACACAGTCGTCCATAAAAGCTAGCAGCCACAACTAGCGGTGCAGTTAACTCTGAACTCTGCAGCACCACAGGAGCTGTCACTCAAAGTGACCATGTGCTTAATTATGCATAATGTTATAGCTTAAAACAACTTAAACTAAAGTTATTTTTTTTTAAATCACCCCTCCTGATGTTATCATGGGGGAAACTAGCAAAAAAAAAAAAAGGCTGCAAACATGTTTAACTACCCTCTATACCTGGACATTTTAACATGGGCTTCTTTAAGAATCTGCTCGTTTTTGGAGCCAGCTTCAAGAGGCCTTTCAAGGAACTGCAATTTTTTATTCTTCCAGGTAGACCTCATTTTTGACAGCAGGAGGTTGGGATTTAAAATATTTGGCATGCTTGTTAAAATTCTCTGATCAAGCTTACTATACTAATTCCTGAACCAAACCTTGCTGGCAGTCTAGGCCTTGCTGGAGGTTGTATCTGACCCTAGGGCCACCAGGTTGAGACCCATGATCACGAGTCAAAAAAAGGTGAAGACCCATATCCACGATGAGAATGATGATGGTGGTGAAGATGATGGCTGCATCATCATCATCATCATCATTATCATCATCATCCTTTCAGCAGGCGTGTCTGGGTCAGCGCGTAAATATCTCGCGCGGCGCCGGGGCCAGCAGCTGCTAAACGATCTTTAACAAACGCTTATGCACGGCGGCTTTTATAATATACGAGGCCGGGAGACGGCGCGTTCTGGATTTACGGTGGTTACACATAAGGCGTGAAATCTGCAATGACAGTTAAATGGGTTTATTTTATATGCCGCTCTTTTCAAACAAAGACAGCCAGGGGGCCGCTTTCGTCACTTTGAGACGACTTTTGCAAAGAGAGTCCACATGCAGCGTGGACACAGAGTTTGGAGCCCGCGCGCGTAAAGTCCGCGCTGCGTCACCGACGTGAGGAGAGAACAAGATCTTTAAAGACCCGAGGAAGACAGATGAAGTTATGAGGCGTTTTAATCTGAGAATCAAGCTTCGATAAACATTAAACAAAGAGCCCCCCCACTTTTGTTTATTTATTTATTTATTATTCTTTCTTTTCTTTTTTTTTTGCACGCGCGTATTATGATATATGGCATGCCCGGCTCTAAAATAAGGAAATTACCAGAGAAAATGATATCAATAAATTTTCTAAGTATAAACGTTGATTATGTTTCGATTTTCATTCAAGAAAGCAGGCCTCCCTCTTTTTTTTCAGAGAGAGAGAGAAAGAGAGAGAGAGAGAGTTGTAAACGCGCGCAGAGCGCACGGCCCTGGAGGTGTACAATTTATGTAATCTGAGTGTGGAAATGAACTGGGTAATTTATTGGAAAACACAAAGTCAGGAAGATTGGATCAGTACAGCCTATCCACGGGCTCCTATCCATCAAGTTCCAATTAACAACCTAACCATTGAGTTTTAATGGCTTTCCAATCTACTGCCCTGATAGACTCATCAATTCCTCGGGGAGAAATTAAGAAAATCGACCGCCCCTCGGCGTTTCGGTGTCATTCTTCACAGCAACTATATGTCAAATTAAAAACACAATTAAAATTTAAACTGTTCCAATCAGACGGTGCCCCGCAACCTATGTTTCACTTAGAACTTTGATGAAAATCTGATGCTCGCGTTCAATCAGGAAAGCAAATTGGATGCGTTTAAAACAGGAGTACTTTTTTTTTTTCCAGGAAGAAGTATCAGAAGACTTGTTCCAACATTTCAGATTGTGTGTTTTGTTTATATGACGTCATGATGGGACTCCGACTGTCAAAAAAATAATCGCTTTTGTCAAACTTCATAAGCGCGCAAATACAAATGTGTCATCTCAAGGATGCTGGGATTTTCACAAAAAAATGTAAAAAAAAAAAAAAAAAGTTTAACAATAATTTGAAAAAACGTCTTTCTTCAGTTATAAAAATACTGGACCCGCCCCCTTTTTTTCTCTAAACCTATTTTTTTTAACTAAAGCTACTTGAGTTTTAAAAATAGACAAGTTTATCCAACTCGTGGTTACAGTGATGGTTGTGCGTTCTGAGGCAGACGTGTACATCGTGTTTTGTCTCCTTTACATAAAGATGTCCCACAAATTAAAAAATATCGAGTGCTCTTTTTATTTCCCTCTTAATTTTATGCGCGCAAATCAAGGTCATAATAAGCCCACGCGGTCTGTGCGCGCTGCTGGCTTGGCGCAGACGCGCACAGATCGATACGTGCCAGAGGAATAACGCCATAACAATCTATTCATTTGCTGTAATGGGAGCGTGTTTAGTGGGCGCGTGCGTGGTGCGCGTCAATACTAGAGTGATCCGACGACATATATGTGAATGCACCCTTTGTCGCAAGGTGACGTCATGAGTGAGAAAAACGATTCCGGATAACTTCACGTGGATCCACTCAAAATTGTTTTAATTCAGCTCTTATCGTTGTGTAAATTAACTATGTTCGTGTTGATCATCTTGATTTAACGGGATCAGATGCACTGGCTGCAGTGTTAATTTAACACTGCAAAAAATTACAACTGGAAACATGCATGACACCAAAGTTGTGTAAATAAACGTTTTGGATTTTTGCTCCCATCGTCATCAATTTAATTATGAATGTTTGCACATTTTGTTGTGATACTTGGTTAAATTGTGTTTGGGGTTGGAAAGCTGCACCTGTTCTTTAGTTAATAGAATTTAAAGTCTGCAACTGGAATCCGATCTTTTAAAAAAAAAAATCAGATAAAAAAATAATGAAGTGCCTTATTGTTGCATTAATTGTGCATTTAGCGGACACGGTCATCTGACGCACTTAAAAGTGTAACTTTGCCGTCACCGTTACAGCATCTAGCTCAAAGTGAGGTATCAATAATTTAGTAAGTGGATTCTGATCAAAACTAACAAAATTTAAGGAGAATGCTGCGTATAAATAATACGCAATGTTCCCGACGCCACAACTGAAAAATAAGTCATTATAGAAGACTATTGACATTTAAGACATTATAGAAGACTAATGATTGACCTGTTGTCCGTGTCCTTTATTTGATTCAGGATTTGTACTAAAGGGCCTTGATTAAAATACATATAGCTCTGCAGAAAAATTGTGTTTATTGTTTAAGTGCAGTCGTGTATCTTAAACATCCCACTCACATCTCATGATCATTTTTTATTCAATTTCATTTCATTTTCAGTCTCCAAATTCCTGTTTTTAATTTATTTTCATGGAGTTTCTCAAGTCTAAAATCAAGACAGTTCGGCCCACACAAAATTGGCCCAAACCCTTTTACTCGAAACCAAACTAATACTAGTAGTAGTAGTAGTAGTAGTAGTAGTAGTAGTAGTAGCAGCAGCAGCATAGTACTTGTAGTAGTATCCGTTTAGGCGCAATCACATCAAGTATCCAGTTGGACAGGATTTGCTTTTTGAAATGTTACAGCATTTTATTTTATTTTGTTATTAAGCCATTGATTCAGAGTATTTTGTTTATTTAATCCAAATTAAATCCTTTTAAACATTAAGGATATGCATTTTCAATATTTTAATTACATAAAGCATTTGAAATTACCTTCATCAATTATTTGAATTAAATATCAATGGCACTGCAGATTTTCCTTACAAAAACGACAGAACTTCACTAATTTCAAAAACAGTCAGGGGAAGAAAAAAACGCAGTTTTGTGTTCTGCGTGAGGGTGGATGGGGGTATGAGTATAAGGTAAAATGCAAACAAGAAAATAATAGTATCGAGTCTCCACTGAAAAAAAAAATCATTACATTTTTAAAAAGCCAAAAGTGTGATTCTCGCCATGGAGTCCTGACATCCAAGGTCAAACTCTACGCGCACGCACACACAAAAGGGAGGGGCGAAAAAAAAAACTGTTCACAATCTCCTCTGAATACATTACGCGTAATTTTTACAAGGTGGCGCCAATTACGCATGTAATTGACCGACGCACCTTCCCCCTGCCCCCACTGTTTTTTTTTTTTTAAGTAAGATAACGTTTTTTAAAGAGCGTCACAGTAAGATTACGGTAAAACACCTGCACACGCGAGAGTACGTGCGTGCGCGTGCTTGGCTGTGTGTATGTGTGTGGGGGGGGGGTGTCTGTGTATAAGTTCAGCAAAAAAAAAAAATATATATATATATACACACACACACACACACACACACACACACACATTTGGTTAGAATAAATAAATAAATAAATAAATACATTTTCTATTGACTAATCCTTCAAAAGAAATACAGGAAAAACTGAATAAATACGAAATACAAAGCACACAAAATTTTCACTCCTAAAAAAAATGTAAGGCATATTCTCCATTTATTTCACAACGTTGTTCAGCAATACAATATCAAAACTTGTTTCTTAATTCTTTTTTTTTTCCCCCGTGTTTGTTTACTGTACCTCCGCGGCACGTGGCAGTTCGTGTCCTCCTCAGCTTCATTAAATATATACATTTACATTTGTACACACCAAAGTGGTCGATTTTCGCCGCAGCTGCTCAGAAAACACAAAAGTTGTCCGACACCGGAGCTCACGCTTGTGCTTGAAGTTCGTGGATGGAGCGTGAAACTGTAATAAGCCCCGTGGGTATTTTACAGTGTGTCCTGATTGTCCCCCGGCACGCAAAATATTACAACAAAAGCCTCGTCACAAATCCCACTGTGGGTCAGCAAACACGCGTTTCTTTATTGATTTGTGAATGAGTCTATTGCACGTCGTCTGTTAGCAATCCTGTAAAATAATAATAATAATAATAATAATAATAGTAATAATAATAATAATAATAATGCTGTTACACCACAACAATTGCTTTCCAAATTGGCACTGGAATTTAACAAAAGAAAAAGCTCTCGAGCAAGTGAAAGCAGGTGAACGCCTGAGGCAATAATAATAATAATAATAATAATAATGTTACACAAGATCAAATTTGCTTTTTCACGTTGGCATTGAAATTTTTTAATTAAAATGGTCACGGGGCAGTGTAAGCAGGTACACACCTGAGGCAATAATAATAATAATAAAAGAAAATAATAATAATAATAATAATAATCGGATCACGTGTAAACTGCGCCCTCGTGGAATTAAACAAAATATATTTGCCAAAACAAGTCCACATGGGCATAACAGTGGCTTTTTTTCAGTTGTATAAAAATATGAAGTTTTTATTTGATTTTCTCGTGAGTTTGACTATTTTGCACAGAAAAACTGAGTTGTTTTGTTTTTCTCTCTCAAACCGGTCTGAGCAGCGGCACCGACGTGACGATGGGATGGGAGTAATAGACGCCGGGGTGCGGGAAGGTAAGGAGCGGCTGGCTCACGGGCACGTTGGCAGCCGCGCCCCCGCTCTCCGAGGCCGTGTTCTCGTGGTAGAGGATGGGGACCCGGACTATCCTCTGCGCCTCGGCGTGGCTCAGGTTGGCGGCCTCCAGCTCGGCGGCCAGCTGCCTCTTCCACTTGTTTCTCCGGTTCTGGAACCAGATCTTGACCTGCGTCTCGGTCAGATGGAGGGAGGCGGCCAGGCCGGCCCGCTCCGAGCTGCTCAGGTAGCGCTTCATGTCGAAGGTGGACTCCAGCTGGAACACCTGGCTCCGGGAGAAAACCGTGCGCGTTTTCTTCTTGCGGCACGGCTTCTTGTCGTCGTCCCTCTTCCTCCACTCCTCCGCCTCGTCTTTTTTCGCTTCCTCCGCGTCGCTCTCCTCCAGGATGATCTCATCGCCGCTTTTGTTGTTGTTGTTGTCGTCCTCCTCGTCGTCCTCTTTAGTGTCTGGCTCGGATTTGAACACCAGGTCCGGCGAATCTCTGTCCGTGCCCGAGGTCGGAGAGGATTCTCTGGCTTCTGTTTTCTCAACGACTAAAAATAGGAACACAGAAGATGAATTTTAAAACTTGTGTTAGTGCGCAAACGTGTATAGATTTTATAGCCTGTTGATCCACAACCTGTGGTGCCAGGAAACAATTTGGCACATAAAACACGACCAGTTTTGTTCCCAACACAACAACAACAAAAATACATTTCTCAAGCATCTTAAAATATTATTTCGACAAAACGGCAACACTTTGTGGCATTTAGCAATTTTAACAAATCAAACGTGAAGCTGCGAGTCTTTTTCTGCGCACGAATGCGTAAAAGTGCCAGTCATCAAACCCCAAGTGTGCAAATCACATAAAGTAAAAGCTGGCTGACAGTGATCGGGATGTTGGCGTGCACCGACTGCCGCGCATCATCACCTCGATCCATGTCTGATCCATTTTACGCACAAAGTGTGCCGCTTGTATACTGATCCATTAGTTTACATGACATCACAAAATACGCCTCCAGGACTTTGTGTCGATTTACTGCGTATTGTGGTTCATTTAGTATAACTAATGACTATAAAGTTCACGTTTTTAGGCAACATTTTTGATTACGCGCCATGTTATTACCGAAGCCATCTGAGCCGGATCATCGAAATCTGTCAGAATTTCCTCTCGTTTTAAACACGATTTAGTTTTGCACTTATTCTTACCTTCGGTTCTGTGGAGGTGGGCGGATGAGCTGAGGGCGTATGGGTACCACCACGCCGAGGTGCGCTCCAAATAATGAGCCGGGAGACTGAACCTCTGCGCCGGTAGGTCGAAGCGGGGAAAGCAGAAATCTCCGACCTGGGAAAGAGAAAATCCTCCGTCCAGGGCCGCTTTGGTCGCGGCTAGAACGGGTTTGGGTTTGGACGGTTTGCTGTCACAGTTCAGCAGGTTTTTAATAAAGAAAGGAGAGTCCTTGGCCGAAGCGCACGTCTCTTGCGTCTCTGGCATGGCTGTGCTCTGAACTCACAACGCCACGGAAGTTCAAAAACAAACAAACAAAAAAAAAACTTGCGCACTTCTGATGGCTGTTCTGAAAGCGGTAAGTCGATTTTACGTCGCGGATTATTTTTTTTCTTCAGGCTAAAAAAGTGATCAAACAAAATGTGTGAGGAAACAAACTGTAAACACTGAGATATTTCATCCCGGAGTCCGTGTCCACGTGTCAGTCGGTCCTGGTGTCTGATGCTAATGATGAAATAAAAATGTCATCCAAGTTAAATGCGGAAAGTATAGGCGATTGGGCATGTACAATGGCAAATGGGATTAAGGGAGAGACACGAGAGAGAGAGAGAGAGAGAGAGAGAGAGAGAGAGAGGGAGAGAGAGAGCACCATCCTCCCCTCCCTGGATCCGTGCGCTCTCCTGTTATTGGCCTCATGCAGTCCAATTAGGCAGCAAATGAACACAGAGATGCTGTAAACGCTAAAAAGGAAGCTTTGAAGTGGTTAGAGTGTTAAAAAAAAAACACTTCGACTGCAGGACTTTTGTCACCTTGCAGCCTGGCGGATTTTTTTTAATAAAACTTCAAAAAATTGGGGAATTGCATAATGGTCGAAAATATTTCTACCTTAAATATGAAGGCCAAGTTTGATCTATTTGGAGTACAGCATCCTGTAACAGCAGTGCAACAGCACATGTTTCCAAGCAATTTTACGCACTCACACACACACACATATATATATATGTGTGTGTGTGTGTGTGTGTGTGTGTGTGTGTGTGTGTGTGTGTGTGTGTGTGTGTGTGTGTGTGTGTGTGTGTGTGTGTGAGAGTGAGTGAGTGAGTGAGTGAGAGAGAGAGAGAGAGAGAGAGAGAGCGAGAGAGAGAGTCAGACACACCCTCAAAAAAGATAACAATAATAATAATAATAATAATAATACAAACATCAGATGCAGTTTTTCAGCGTGTCACCAAAGATCGAGCTGATTAAAAAAATAATAACACTAATAATTAAAGTGTTTTCATCGAGGGCGATTTTCAGGATGTCTGTGTTTTGTCTGGTCGTTTACTTTAACCTGGTCGATTTGGTTAATTCCTCCTTCAGACTGCACTCTCCGTGTAATAAAACTGTGTATAGACTTGTTCAAAATAAGGAGACCTTGTGGAGAAGAGCGAGGGGACAGCGCCCTCTGTGGGCGAAGAGCCTGAAATGCAAATGTGTGTTTGAACTTTTGCATTTATCAAGGTGTGGAGAGAAAATGTGTTGACACACTGGTAGACTCTCACCTCATAGAGAGTAAGTTTTGCAGAGTAAAATGTACTCTGCAGTGACTACATATGGTTCAGTCAACTCTGTCACAGTGTAGACAAAATGAACTCCAACAGAGTTGATTAACATGATTTCACACAATTAAACAGTTGATTCAGCACTATGATAGAGTAGATTTAACACTATTTGGAGTAAGACCACATGTATTCAGATCTGAGGTGGCGCTGCATGTTAATTTGGCACAAATTTTACTCCCTGACGCAAATGCATATTACATGGAGAATGGTCAGGGGGTGGGGTTTGATCCAGGAACATTCTGCACTGGAAACAAGCGCACTTAACCAGTTGGGCATCCCACTACCACATGTACTCACTGCAGAACAAAATATCTTCTCTGCAGCACTTCATGTTAAATAATAATTCACTCTATCGCAGCATAGTTTAAATGATTGCATTATTTCATCCTGAATGATCAAATTTGTTCGACTTATTTCATTATTTATTGAGGTGATTCCTGCAGGTGTTTGTCCATTTGATGCGTTCAAACATTTAGTTCACAAATCATAACTTGCATAAAAAAATATTACATTCCACTGAGGATAATATAATATATTGGATGGTATTTCTAAAAGTAAACCTGTATTCTTTACTTATTAGAATACAGTTCACATTATGCATTGATAGTAACGTGGAGGAGAAGCCATATAGGCCTTGTGAATGCTCCATAAGTCTATTTTTGTTGCTCCTCGGGTAGGTTACTATGACTTTTATATTATTTATTTCAAAGCGCCCAGATATTGATTATTTCACAAGGAAAAATGACAAATGGCAGGAGGGAATGACATGGTCAGCAGGTTCTATTAGAGAAATGATAGTGTTGCTTATGGTTTGTTAAAAGGTCCAGTTGAGATACTTTATAGGTTTACATCCATCATCGTCTAATGACCTATTTGATGAAAAACACACGCTCTGGTGACAACGGCCCTGTGCAGCCAACTTCGGCTTGTAATTGCTCCCATATTAAATATAGATTTTTGTTTTGATATCTTGTGAGAATTCCTTTCTTTGGCTCAAAAATTGTGACAAAAGACATGGATGCTGTGGCAAAAGCACCCCGAGAGAAAACTGGAAGAATGAAAAAAAAAGGTGAGATGTTGTGTGTTTCTTCAAAATATGTTTGAAACGGTGAGTTTGTGGTTTTAAGTTGTGAAGTTGTGAGTCTTTGTAGTGTAACAGCACTTATTTTAGTTTGATTAAAAGAGTAATGAAACATGGTTTTAGTTTACAGGCTGAAGCAGTGGCGTATCCAGACTTATTTGACTTGGGGGGGTGTCTGGGGGACACGACTGATTTTTGCAGAGGTGGCATGAAGTAGGAGCGCACACATGCGCGCGCGCACACACACACACGTCACATTCACTTAGTTAACATAACCTAACAGTCCATTTTAAGGCTGATGATCTATCAGTTATCAATGTAATTATAAAATCAGCCTTTTTGTAAATAAGCTAAGGGAACAAAATTACATAGTGGCTATTGCACCTCTACACATATAACTGACAAGTTTCGCATCAAAGGTTCAATTAATGTCCCACCTCTGCCTGGGCAGACAGCTAATCGTAGTTTACAATAATGGGATGGCACCTGGGGTGTCCAATCATATTCCAGGAGTGGTCCATACCACCAAGGGCTTCCTCTGGAAACACTCATGGGCTGGACTAGCTTCTTTTCTTTCTTTTTTTTTTTTTTTTTGCATCCCCCTGTATGTGATATAGATGATTGTTTTTGTTTGTGTGTGTGTAACATCTGATTTCTGTTTGCATTGAATTGGGTCTACTGTGTGCAGGGTTCTGGATCAGATTCCAGTCTGATCTGATTCTGATCTGAAGATGTCACTGTGTGAGAATAGTTACATGAAAAAAAAATTGTCCTGATCAGAATTGTTTGGTATATCCAGTTTTTCATTGATACACCTCCATATATCAATCAGAATGAGCTAGCACAGCCAGCTAAATATAAATAAATAAATTGCATTCAGCTCACTTTAACTATGCAATCTGAGCATAGCTCAAGTCTGCTGCATAACGTCCTCTTGCAATGACAATAAAATTGCATAAAATGGCTTTCAAACAGGATGACAAAACATCATCACACGTATTGCTATCAGAAACAAATGCTACGTTCACATTACTGGCTAAAGTGGGGTGAATTAGATTTCAGGTTGCATGTGCACACATGTAAGTGACCTGGACCTGATCTGACTATTCTCACAGCAGAGATCAGATTTGAGTCACATTTAAATTAAGATGCTGGGGACACACATGCAAAGGACCCACCCACACGCATACATTTGGTCCATCCTGTGCATGCGTCAAAATCAGATTCACATCACTTCAGTGACCTCACACGATCCTTAATGTTGAACTGCACCCATGCAGATGGCAGCATTCGTTGCTTAAAGCTGTCCACTCTGCGTCCTTCTTGGACTTTTAACTTAGGACTCCTGTTAGGACGAGCCATTAAACCAGTGAAGGCCACACTGAGATTGCCTAGATTTAAGTATTGCATTTAACTTGTAAAGGACATGCTGGCCCTCCGCTGACCCAGCACACTTTAATTGGGATTGTGCAGGTATTGATTGGTGAGAGGCAAAGCAAATCTTGAATTACAGCCTGATTAACTTTTACTGAGCCCCGCGCACCAGCCAGTCGAAGGAGCTCAATGTCATTCAGGTTGGAACATTTCAGTGGCCACTTGACCAGAGGGAATCCAGTTACTTCTTGTGTAAATGTGTGTTAAACATAAGGATGAGTACCCTAGAAAATGTAGACTCATGAGACTGTAGATTTATATACAGTGAGGAAATTATTTGAACACCCTGCGATTTTGCAAGTTCTCCCACTTTGAAATCATGGAGGGGTCTGAAATTTTCATCTTAGGTGCATGTCCACTGTGAGAGACATAATCTAAAAAAAAAAATCTGGAAATCACAATGTATGATTTTTTAATAATTTATTTGTATGTTCCTGCTGCAAATAAGTATTTGAACACCTACCAACCAGCAAGAATTCTGGCTCTCACAGACCTGTTAATTTTTCTTTAAGAAGCCCTCTTATTCTGCACTCTTTACCTGTATTAATTGCACCTGTTTGAACTTGTTACCTGTATAAAAGACACCTGTTCACACACTCAATCAATCACACTCCAACCTGTCCACCATCCCTTAACAAAAAGTAATATATGCAAGTATGTTTCAAGTATACTTCTAGTTTACTTTGTATATACTTATAAGTACTATTTTTTGGTAAGGGATAGCCAAGACCAATGAGCTGTCTAAGGACACCAGGGACAAAACTGTAGACCTGCACAAGGCTGGGATGGACTACAGGACAACAGGCAAGCAGCTTTGTAGAAGACAACTGTTATGATTATTTATTAGAAAGTGGAAGAAACACAAGATGACTGTCAGTCTCCCTCGGTCTGGGAATCCATGCAAGATCTCATTTTGTGGAGTAAGGATGATTCTGAGAAAGCTCAGAACTACACAGGAGGACCTGGTCAATGACCTGAAGAGAGCTGGGACCACAGTCACAAAGATTACATTAGTAACACATGAGGCTGTCATGGTTTAAAATCCTGCAGGGCAGCAAGGTCCCCCTGCTCAAGCCAGCACATGTCCAGGCCCATTTGAAGTTCACCAGTGACCATCTGGATGATCCAGAGGAGGCAAGGGAGAAGGTCATGTGGTCAGATGAGACCAGAATAGAGCTTTTTGGAATCAACTCCACTTACCATGTTTAGAGGATGAGAACAACCCCAAGAAAATCCCAACCATGAAGCATGGGGGTGGAAACGTCATACTCTGGGGGTGCTCTTCTGCAAAGGGGACATGACGACTGCACGGTATTGAAGGGTTGATGGATGGGGTCATGTATTGTGAGATTTTGGAAAACAACCTGCTTCCCTCAGTAAGAGCATTGAAGATGGGTCATGGCTGGGTCTTCCAGCATGACAATGACCAAACACACAGCCAGGGCAACTAAGGAGGGGCTCCGTAAGAAGCATTTCAAGGTCCTGGAGTGGCCTGGCCAGTCTCCAGACCTGAACTCAATAGAAAATCTTTGGAGGGAGCTGAAACTCCAAACCTGAAAGATTTGGAGAAGATCTGTATGGAGGAGTGGACCAAAATCCCTGCTGCAGTATGTGAAAACCTGGTGAAAAACTACAGGAAACGTATGACCTCTGTAATTGCAAAGGGTACTGTACCAAATATTAACATTGATTTTCACAGGTGTTCAAATACTTATTTGCAGCAGTAACATACAACTAAATAATTTAAAAAAAAAATCATACATTGTGATTTTTGGATTTTTTTTTTTTTTTTTTTTTTTTTTTGATTATGTCTCTCACAGTGGACATGCACCTAAGATGAAAATTTCAGACCCTTCCATGATTTCTAAGTGGGAGAACCTGCAATATCGCAGGGTGTTCAAATACTTATTTTCCTCACTGTAATTATTAGAGACCACATACTTCCGCCAAGGCTCAATAGACGCATGATTATCTGTACTTAAGTGAATTGATGGGGGTGTTGTTTTGCAAATAACGTGGACATTAATGGGAGGCATTATAAAATTGTACACCTGCATACTGACCTGACTAAACCCAATGAATTTAACTTTCTGTCTATATTTGTGTTTTGTTCATTTTTCAACTAAAGAGCATATCCAAAAGTAAATGTGTATCTACTGCTACAAGCATCAGGTTGGTCGTTGTGTATCAAGGTTGTTGAAATGGAGCATTATCTCCACCTGGTGGACATTTCTCATTAATGCAGGTACAGCAGAATTAATGCAGGTACATCAGAATTTTGAGTTCTGGTAACTGCTGAACATGTGATAAAAGAGCAATTTACTGTTGATCAACTCAGAAAAAAACTTTTAAAATTTTTCTGAAAATGAGTTTGCATCAAGTTTAGACATTCTCAGTTTCTGCAATAATGATTTAAGACACTAAAATTAGATTTTATTTCAAGTTACACAATTTTCAAAATATTTCAGGAACATGCCAAGACAGTTGTCAGATTTAGATAATTAAACAAGCTCACTCACTCACACACACACACACACACACACACACACACACACACACACACACACACACAGTAGTGTTCAGAATAATAGTAGTGCTATGTGACTAAAAAGATTAATCCAGGTTTTGAGTATATTTCTTATTATTACATGGGAAACAAGGTACCAGTAGATTCAGAAGATTCTCACAAATCCAACAAGACCAAGCATTCATGATATGCACACTCTTAAGGCTATGAAATTGGGCTGTCAGTAAAAAAAAGTAGAAAAGGGGTGTTCACAATAATAGTAGTGTGGCATTCAGTCAGTGAGTTTGTCAGTTTTGTAGAACAAACAGGTGTGAATCAGGTGTCCCCTATGTAAGGATGAAGCCAGCACCTGTTGAACATGCTTTTCTCTTTGAAAGCCTGAGGAAAATGGGACGTTCAAGACACTGTTCAGAAGAACAGCGTAGTTTGATTAAAAGTTGATTGGAGAGGGGAAAACGTATACGCAGGTGCAAAAAATTATAGGCTGTTTATCTCCAATGATCTCCAATGCTTTAAAATGGATAAAAAAAACAGAGACGCATGGAAGAAAATGGAAAACAACCATCAAAATGGATAGAAGAATAACCAGAATGACGCACGATTAACCTGAAACTCGGTCCAAATAATTCCTGCATGAAAAATCATCTCGCACAGTGTAAAGCAAGTTTTACAACATCATAAAACGTGCGCACATTCTCTCCACATGCAAAACATTTTGCGATGACACTTGCAGGGCTCCGTAAAAATGCCTGTTTTTACAAATTAAAAAATGGAATATTTTACAAAAGCACATTTATCTTTAAGCACCAACACACGACAGACGTCACATTAACGTGTTAGTTTACATAATGAATGACTGAACCAATCAGTGTTTAGCAGAGGAACTTTTACCCAGAATCCTTTGCGATCTGTCTGAATTAGTGCATTATTCAACATTAAAAGATATATGTTATATTTTAACTTTGTACAAATGACAGAATTGACATTAATGGAGTTATTCTATCGGTATTCATTTTATTTACAAATCAAAACCATAACTCAGCATGACTTTATTTTTCAAGACCTCCGCCTGACCAGAGTATTGTAATTGATAGAGAGCTGGCTTTATGGTTGCTCTTGGGGTGCCTCTGTGCAGGTGGTGCTGTAGTAAGCAAGGGCTTCCAGCAGGGGCAGAATGTTGAAAGAAAAAAGTGTGGTCTCATTGTTTGGGTCTGTTGTTACTTTTAATATTACTAGAAGCTATTAAATTTGTTTTACTAGTAGTAGTAAATGTGCCAGAAATAATATTGGAATTTATCGGTTATCTGTAACTTCCGATACATTTTTGGGTGGTTTATTGTTTTATCTTTATCGAAGATAACTTTTCAGTTATCTGATTATCTGTTATCGAAGTTAATTTTTTGGTTATCTGTGCCCACCACTGCCTGTAAGTGCTGTGACAGTTAGAAGACGCCTGTGTGAAGCTAATTTATTTTCAAGAATCCCCCGCAAAGTCCCTTTGTTAAATAAAAGACATGTGTAGAAGAGGTTACAATTTGCCAAAGAACACATCAAGAGAAATGGAGGAATATTTTGTGGACTGATGAGAGTAAAATTGTTCTTTTTGGGTCCAAGGGCCGCAGACAGTTTGTGAGACGACCCCCAAACTCTGAATTCAAGCCACAGTTCACAGTGAAGACAGTGAAGCATGGTGGTGCAAGCATCATGATATGGGCATGTTTCTCCTACTGTGGTGTTGGGCCTATATATCACATACCAGGTATCATGGATCAGTTTGGATATGTCAAAATACTTGAAGAGGTCATGTTGCCTTATGCTGAAGAGGACATGCCCTTGAAATGGGTGTTTCAACAAGACAATGACCCCAAGCACACTAGTAAACAAGCAAAATCATGGTTTCAAACCAACAAAATTAATGCCTCGCAGATGTGAAGAAATCATGAAAAACTGTGGTTATACAACTAAATACTAGTTTAGTGATTCACAGGATTGCTAAAAAAGCAGTTTGAACATAATAGTTTTAAGTTTGGAGCGTCAACAGCAGATGCTACTATTATTGTGAACACCCCCTTTTCTGCTTTTTTTTTACTAATAGCCCAATTTCATAGCCTTAAGAGCAGTGGTCTCCAAACTATTCCAGAAAGGGCTGAGAGGGTGCAGGTTTTCTTTGCAGCCACTGACTCCAGCAGGTGATTTCACTGATGAACTCATCCCACCTGCTCCAAGTGATGTTAATCAGTGAAATCACCTGCTGAAGTCAGTGGCTGCAAAGAAAACCTGCACCCTCTCGGCCCTTTCTGGAATGGTTTGGAGACCACTGCTTAAGAGTGTGCATATCATGAATGCTTGGTCTTGTTGGATTTGTGTGAATCTACTGGTACCTTGTTTCCCATGTAACAATAAGAAATATACTCAAAACCTGGATTAATCTTTTTAGTCACATAGCACTACTATTATTCTGAACACTACTGTATATCATCATGGCAATCTCTGTGTGCCGAGGAAGATCATGTCTTCATCGATTCCCAGATGGGATATCTATGGCCAGGGTTGATCTAGACGCCTGTTTTTAACGTGGGAATGTTGCTGCACATCAGCAAACACACAGTCCTCATCAGATCCTTAACCTGGTCCGATGACTATGAAATCTCAGACAGTCAGGGTCTGAGGAGTGTGTTGCACAATATTTAGAGAAGTCTGAGAAATACTGGGAGAATATAGTCTTGTCAGATGAGACCAAAACTGAACTCTTTGGATGCCATAACACACACCTTTGGAGGTCAAATGGCAGTGCACATCACCAGAAAAACACCATACCAAGAGTGAAGTTTGGAGGTGGGAGCATCATGATGTGGAGCTGTTTTACAGCAGACACCACTGGCAAATTTCACATAATTGAAGGAAGGATGAATGGAAAATTATACCAAGACATTCTTGATAAAAATCTGCTGGATGATGAAGATGAAATGAGGGTGAACATTTAAACAAGACATTGATCCCAAACACACAGCCAAGGAAATGCTGAATTGGTTTCAGAGAATGAAAATAAAGCTGCTAGAGTGGCCCAGCCAATCACGGAATCTTCAAGATTTGAAGACTGTTTGTATGGAAGAATGGGCCAAAATCACACCTGAGCAATACATGTGACTTGTTTCTCCACACAGGAGGCATCTTGAACCCGTCATTACCAACAATACTACTTTTGGACAAAGTATTCAATAAATTTCTGTAAGTATGTTCAATACTTTTTCCCTGTGTCATTCCATTTTCACTCACTCATCTTCAACCGCTTATCCGGGATCAGGTCACGGGCCATTCCATTTTATTACACATAACTTAATTTCTGTACTTAGTTGTTTGGATACTTTGTGTGGATTACTTGGGTTGTTCCCCACATCTGCTGAAAATTAGAAATATATTTACTGAGAAAAATGGTGATGTGTTCAATACTTATTTTACCCAGTGTATGTAGTTAGACATTTGATGAAAACCTCATTTTGATCAGGAAAATATCTGTGATCAAATGGCATCTGTATGTCATATGGTACATAGTAAAAAAAAAAAAAACTTACTCAACTGTGTGGTCACTCAAAGCTCTCTACATGTATTGCTGACAATAAATATTCCTAATTCATATAAACGTATTTGTTTGTGTGCAGAGCACCTCAGCCCTCTGTTGTCTTTCTTTGTCTCTGTTTTAGCACAGAAAGGACAAGGGGTTGTTATGTGCCAAAACTGTTTTGCGCCCTAAATCAATAAATAAATAAATAAAATTAAGCAATAAATAAAAACAAGTGTTTTTCAGGCCAATTTCCACTGCAAAATAAAAGTCATCTTTATCATCAGGTTCACTGTTACCACATTCTATACATCAGTTTTGGTCCTTGAAGGGAAACATGCATATTGCTGAGGTTTGTTGGAACATTAATGAAATCCTCTGAACATCTACTGCCGAATTCCAGTGAAGGACTTTAAAATTTAAAGCACTTCAAGAAGTTACATCACAAGGAAGAAATGAAGCTACATTTTAGCACAGAGGCTGTCTGGTGCTTTAGCTGGATTTTTACTGGGACTGTGGTATCAAAAACTGTTATTCTTGGTCTCAGATGTTCTGGAGATGGTACAATGAAATATTTTTCCTGACCAGAAATCCCTGTTTTGACATTTGGCTGAAATGAAATGGCATATCAGTGTATGAGACTAACCAATAAGACTAGAGAGCAGATTTGAAGCTTAAATTACTGACTGACCACAAATTGTATTTGCTCCATTGAAATGTTTTTCAATTTAGGGGGCGCATCCTTTGAAGGCTGCATTTCTTAACTGCCTACATCATAGTGGTGCGACTAGGCTGTCTCATTTCAACGGCTCCTTGGAATGTGGCTGATAAATGCAGGATACAAGGAAGGATACAACACGTGTAAACTTCGTGGCACAAACAATCTTAAGAGTCATTGTGTGACATTTTATTTTTAATTTTTTCAAGACAAAATTGTTAATAAATTTAAAAAATGTTTTAAAAAATGACAATTTCAGGCTTCATATGTACGATTAAAAACAAGCAATGTTTATAAGTAAAAATAAGTACTAATAAATAATTACTTAACATGGTTTACACCCGCTACGTTAGCTTGTCACATATAGCTGTCAAGGTTGTTAGGCACCAGGGGGCAGAGGTGGGATAAGCTAAAGAAGCAATAGTAAAATCTTCAGGGTGCTAGACAGTTTCAATTCAGAATGACTAGTTTGGCCGCCGCAGGCTTAGAAAAACAAATTTTTATAGAATGCAGCCGTCGAAGGATGTTTCTGGTTCAACCAGTTGAAATTTTTCCTGAAAAATCGCCTCCAGAAATTAGTGTTTTGAACCTTTGTCGCAAATTAAACTAGCCCTTCCTGTATTTCAACAACAGGTCAGCAAATCCACAACACTTAAGAGATGAAATTTAAAAAAAAAAAAATCACATTTCTCTCAAATTTTGGTGATGTACCAGAGGGTTTTTATGTTGTGAATAATATGAAAACAAAATCTGAAAAGTGAGAGTAGACAGCAGGTTGAGTCTTGCCTGGAAAGGTTGAGATATGCTCTGGAGAGCAGGAGAATGAAAGTCAGTAGGAAACTGAGTACGTGTGTGAATGAGAGGGAGCCCAGTGGAATAGTGTGGCTACAAGGAGTAGAGGTGGTGAAAGTAGATGAGTTTAAATACTTGGGGTCAACTGTTCAAAGTAATGGAGAGTGTGGTAGGGAGGTGAATAAGAGGGTGGAGTGGGTGGAGAAAGGTGGCAGGAGTGAGTTGTGATGGAAGAATATCTGCAAGAGTGAAGGGGAAAGTCTACAAGACAGTAGTGAGACCAGCTATGTTGTGCAGCTTAGAGGCGGTGGCACTAACAAAAAGACAGGAGGCAGAGCTGGAGGTGGCAGAGCTGAAGATATTGTGATTTTCTGGGAGTGAAGAGAATGGACAGGATTAGGAATGAACATATCAGAGAGATAGCTCAGGTGGGATGGTTTGGAGACAAAGTTACAGAGGCAAGATTGAGATGATTTGGACATCCACAGAGGAGGGACCCAGGTTATATAGGGAGAAGGATGCTGATGATTGAGCCTCCAGGCAGGAGGAGAAGAGGGAGGCCAAACAGGAGGTTTATGGATGTGGTGAGGGAGGACATGCAGGTGGTTGGTGTGAAAGAGGACGTTACAGAGGACAGGGTGAGAAGGAAATGACTGATCTGCTGTGGCGAGCCCTAACGGGAGCAACCTAAAGAAGAAGATTAGGAATGCGCAATCCCCCAAAATCCTCCAAAATGTTGATCTGCCAAATTCTAATCAGTTCTTCATTGACTCAAAGCTGACCTCTCCACCAAATTTCATTAACTGTTGTTCATATCTTTATGAGATGTAAGGAACATTGGTGATCACATGACCTCCACAGCAGAGGTACAAACCTCCTCTTGATATCTACCTTACGAGTGAAAATGAGCCTTCTTTTTATCTGCATTTTCTTCCATTGTTTTTCAGCAGAGATGATGACCTCTTCAGGGTTTAAACAGAAAAAGTCATAACAGCGATGTCACCCTATTTCTTTATTAGAGGCAGATTCCGAGCTTCAATATCCACCTTCTGCTGCTCCGAAAATCTGCCATGAATGGTCTGGGCTCCAGCCTCTAGCCTTCCTGTGTGTGTCATTCCAACTCGGTAAGAGGAGAGGAGAGCAACAGAAAAGTTCTCATCAGTGTCAGGCTGAGATATAGATACGGGCTGGGTAACAAATGGCCGAATGCACAGGCAGCACAGCCGACCATCAATAAAGCAATTTCTTATGTCATAACAGCGGCGCTTTTCCTAAAGCCAACCTTTCAAAACTTTTCCTCTGCAAATCGCTGCTGCTCCACCATTAGAGTCCTGCCTTGTGAATTTAATGGATTCCGTACAAATAATATTCCACCA